>NC_137787.1:88603909-88863574 GCF_963383645.1 Muscardinus avellanarius | reverse complement strand
CCCCAGCCATGAAAAACAGCAGCGTTTCCAACTTTTCACCTTTCAACCAATGTGTCCCCATAGTATTCACAGTACTAATGAAAGAGAGTCTTGACAATGTCACTGTGGACCACCCGAGAAGTGGAGTCCTGCCAATGTAAACCATTATTACAGTACTGACCGCTCCGCTCACGCTGGGAGGTCATTCAGAAACTTCCCCCGCTTCCCTGTTGCTCGCACTGTCTCTGAAGAGTGACATCCCCCCTTGAACCAAGACACTGAGGCCAGCCCCCTGCTACTGACTCCCGTCCAGATGGACAACATCCACTTTGATGCTACTGAATGGGCTTTCTTTCTTTTGGAGGGAGAATCAAAGAACATTTTAAAAAAAAGAAAAAGAAAACTCAACTTGGTGATGACACAGAAATCTTCCCAAACTGAAGCAGTCTTTGCTTTGGGTTTTTCCTCATACTTAAGCTTATAACAAGTAATGAAGCTCCGTGAGCATAATTATTTAATAATAAAAGCACCAAATAATGTAAGAGCTATGTTTTTGCCAGAATCACACTTAACTCCTGGGGAAGGAAATGACTTGGATACAAATTTAGTCTTTAGTTACTGACAGGGGAGGGCTTCAGTGAAATGGGTTGGAAAACAAGGTGACTATAGTGTATATTAAATGGCTGTGACCTGTCACACACACAACTTGTGTGGAGTGCACATACAGTTTAGGTTACAATGTTTTGAGAAATACCAATGCAAATGTAAGGGAAGCAGATAAGCATTCAGTGTTTCTAATAAACAATATATCTAATTCCTTTGATCTAAAGTAGCTATCAAATACCAGACATATTTATATATTTGCTCAGACCATGCCAAGCTGCCCTTATGGAAATGGGGAAAAAATATGCACCACCACACCTTAAGGAAAGTTCCTTCTCCCTCTGCCAAATTGGAGGATCTAACCCACCATATTTCTATCATATACCTTTGATGTGATTTTTGTGAGGGGGGTTGAGGGAGACGGGAGTTTGAATCCAGAGGCATTCTACCTCTGAGCTACATTCCTGTTACCATATTTTAAATTTTTTAAATTTTGAAACAGGGTCTCAATAACTGTCTAAGGCCCTTGTTGAATTGCTTGAATCTACCACCCCCGTCTCAACCTCCCAAGTACTGGGAATATAGGCAAACACCACCATACCCCTCTACTTTTGCTTTTTAATTCTCTGCCTTTATTAGTTAATTATATAGAACCATGGATGAAGTACTGCGCCATTAAGTCCCATCAAAAAATGACCCTGATTTAGCAGCCATGTATGGTGGCACACACTTGTAATCCCAGCATTTGAGAGGCTAAGACAGGGGTTTGCAGACAGCCTCAGCTACTTAGTGAGGCCCTCTGCAACTCAGTGAGACCCTGTTTCAAAATAAAGAATAAAAAATAGGAGGTGTAGCTCAGAGGTAGAATGCCCCTGGGTTCCATCCCTAGTACCACACACAAAAAAAATTACCCTGATTTAGGAGCACATTATATTCTGTCCATAGTGGATAATCAAAGAGGACTTTGATGGGAAGATTCATATATAGATATATAAAGAGATTCATACATATATAAATATATAAATGTATGTATGAGTTTCTCTCTCTCTCCATATATATATATATATATATATTACATATAAAGAGAAAGAGAGATTTAAAGATTCATATAAAGATACATATTCAGAAGTAAAATATTATATTCTTGTCCTCATGGAAATAAATCAGTGAATAGAAAAAGAAAAATGAAAAAAGAAGATAGTAAAAATGATAGAAAGAATTTTGATATAAATTATCAGTAATTATTTCAGTCTCAAATTAGAGAAGAATTGACTGAAAAGTTGATGCCTGTTACTATGTAATTAGAATTTCTCCAACATACTGAGCAGAGAATGAATGCTTTAGGGTTAAAAGATGGACAACAGCTCATGCCGAGGTATAAAGCCACGAGTGAAAGTGCTGGTGTACTCTGACTGAAAGTGGTACAAGGATGTGCTGGTAAATATTTAGCAATCAGCTTCCCAGAAATAAACAACAACAAGCAAATTTCATGACATCAGTGAGTACAACATTGGTGAAAGCCACACAGCATGGCCAGCTTGAAGCTGTCACACCCAGCACAGCACCAGAGCTAGGGAACATGGCAGACCTCTCACCTCCTTATGTAAAAGGTATAAAGAGAATCAACCATTTATGAAAATATTTGATTTTACCAAGTAGTAATGCTAAAATTTTAGTTTCTCTTTTGACATAGAGTTCTCCAAGCATCAAACTAAGTTTTGACATTTTTCTCCTTTGACATAGAGTTCTCCAAGCATCAAACTAAGTTTTGACATTTTTCTCCTCACAACCAATCTTGTATTTAACAATATTTCTACTCTGACAATTAAGCTTGCTACAATATTATGTTAAGTAGTCAGTACTGGTGGCACACACCTGCAATCCCAGCTACTCAGGAGGCTGAGGCAGGAGGATCTCAAGATCAAGGGCAGCCTGGGTGACTTACTAAGAACCTTTCTCAAAATAGAAAATAAAAGCTGAGTGGTGCATGACTATTATCCCAGTATTTTGTAGTCTGAACCTGACCTCAAGTTCAAGATCACCCTCAGCAACTTAGCAAGGCCCTCAGTAACTTAGTAAGACCCTGTTTTCAAATAAAAAAAATAATATAAGGTCTGAGGATGTGGCTCAATGGCATGCATAGTACTGATACATGGAGTTGCAGAATATGGATATAAATATCAAAAACAAGCCATTTAGGTTTTGTTGGTGGTGATATTTCATCTAAACAATATAACTTAGTTCTTGTATGTTAGAAGCAAAAGCAAGAAAACAGTAAAAAAAAAAAAAAACTGCCATTATTTCATTAATAGAAGAAAAATCTAGTGAATAGTGATGACTTATTTAAATAAATTGCTCATCTCATTAATGCTGAAGCCCTCAGCAAAATCCATACAGTGTCCACCAGGTCTTAGAAAGGAATTCAACAGAACCAAGTAAAACGTAGCAGAGATAAACAGAGGAAGTAGAGATTGGGATGGTCTGAGGGAGAAGTGCTCGATGTTATCATGGAGTAGAGGTCCCTTTAAGAAAAACTGTGAATTTGTGCAAAATTTTCTGATTCTTAAAGTTTGGCAAGTAATTCATACTTTAAACACACTGTGTGGGCCAAACTAAACATGTCAGTGGGCAACATTCTGCCTCCGAGTCACCAACTCGAGACCTTCACTTCCATTCATTCTAAACAGTGCAATGTGGTTTGTATTATGTGGTATTGGCAGGCAGGTAGTATGTGGGGCTAACGTGCCTGCATTTATTTTACTTATTAATTACTTTATATCCTGCCTTGCTCCCAGATGTATTTGAGATGGTTTATTAAAAATATATATGATAATATGATAGAGTATTGAGATGGAGAAAGAGGACTACGATCATCAGGAGAAATGTACAAAGAAGCAAATGATGCAAAATATAATAAAATTACTTAAGATGTTACTTAAGATGAAATGATAGCACTTTATTTAGCTTCCTAGCAACCAAAACAAAGACTGAAAAGAAGAAATCTGTTTTAAAGTTTATTTACAGTGTATGTGAGGTAAAGTATGGTAGGTAATAAGGAGGGAAATGGCTTTACAACAGTTCAGGGACAATTCCCTTCTAATATTTACTGCTTTCTATTCTCACTTGACTGAAGTCCCTTTGGCTTACTATTTTTGCTCTAGCTTTCGCATATGAGAGAAAACATATGACTCTTGACTTTCGACTAATTAAAAATAATTTCTTCTAAAAGTCTTCATGCTTTTCAGGAATGTGATAACTTTTCTCCTCGTACAAATTGTCTAGGACTCTCACCTCCAGTTACCGAGGGCAAGAAAATCACAGCCTACAACAGGAGCACAATATCCATGCATTCTTTTCAGGGATCTTTGTCAAAGAATTGTGTTTCCTGTTTTTTTTGTCCAATCAGATATCCAAATGAAAGAAACTTCCCCCCTTGCCTTCATGGGTGAATTCACTTCTTTCTAATATCAGTAAATTGTGTGGCCAGAACTTGAGTTAAAGCGAGGACACTAGTCAAAATCCAGTTTCATTTAACACTTATTAAGCACCTAAAACAGGCCAAAGTGCTAAGGATGTGGTCCCTTGCAAAGAGGAATGAAGAAGAAGGAAAAAAAGTAATCTTTCTTTAGTGAGCTTCCCTTTTAATAAAGCAAGCAAACAAGTAACTGTACCATGGTACCATGGTGGGTTAGATCATGTTAAAAATATGCACAAAAAAGAAGTAATAGAAGAACATGATTATTTCTCTCCTGGAAGTGTGTCTAATAACTCCAGGGAGAGAGTGTAGAGAGGAGTGGGAGATAACACACATATGTGACTCCTGAGGTAATATCGAGTGAGGATTAGATGTTTACAGGTATTTGGGAGGAAAGGTCAGGTACTGTCTGGAGGAATTGAAAGTGCTTTCTACCTGTGTCTTTCAGAGGTGCCTCACTATTGTAGCATCTCATGCCCAATTCTGCTCATATCACAGCTTTTTACAACACAGTCTGGTCCTTCCGTCTCATCACTCCTGTTACCTGTGCATCATCACTGCCATGGTTCAAGATTCTATTCATTTGAACTCAGATGAATCCCTTTAGCACATAGATAGTTCCAAGAAAATTGGTATTTCTTATTTTTTCACATTCTATCCCTGAAGATTTCAAATTACCTAGCATATTTGGAAACTATATTCATTATCATCCTTGGACAGAACCATAGAAACTCAGACCAAGTGAAATTCACTGCTATCCTAATACTCAGATTTCCTGGCTGTTTTGATTTGACTCACTGACTCTCTTATGTTCTCTTTTTACCCCTTTAATCTTTGGGCATTTTTTCCTATCTTAACATAATTTATTTTTCGGACTTATATTGGTTCATCATAATTACTCATCATAGTGAGAATACAAACATACATGTACACATCACTGGGTATATTTTTCTCCACATCCCACCCAACTCTCCTTCTCCCTTCCTGTACATGTTAATAAGATTGGTAGGGATGCCTTCAAATACAGATAAAAAATTATTTGAACTTTTTCCTTCCTTAATTCTTCTTTTTTTTCCCTCCCCAACTCCCATCTTCAGTCCCCTTTCACTTTTCTATTGATTTATCTCCTTATTTGACCCGAGTTTATTTTGCTTCCTATTTTTGTTTTATCTTCTACATATGACAGAAAACACACAACCCTCAACTTTCTGAGACTGTATGATCTCACATAGCATGATATTATCTCATTCCATCTATTTGCCTGCAACTATTGTAATTTTGTCTTTCTGGATGGGCATTTTTTTCTCTTATTGATAATACTACCTCTTCTTCATGGCTAAACAAAAGCTCATTACTAATATTTACAGCCCGTAATTTCATGAAACAGCCCATTAATTCATTGAAATCCTCCCAGTTTGCTTAGTGTGATGAACCTTGCTTCTTTTTAGGAGACATTGCATCAGTTTTTTCAGGGAAAATTTCATTGCATAACCAAACAATGATTGTAGTGAGATCCTATTTCAAAATAAAACAAAAAGTAATAATAATAAAGGGATTTTGGTTATAGTTGGGAGGTAGAATGCCCCTGGTTTCAATTCCTAGTACCAGAAAAATAAAGAAAAATCTCAAAAGAGTATCAGAGCTATATCTGTCCATGTTAGATGATTTTGTTGTATATTAAAATCTGAGGAGATAAAAATAAAACACAAGAAAACAGAAAACAAGTATTAGTAGACTGGACAGAGAAGTAAATTAAAGTGTAAGAGTCCATATGTATTGAGGAGAAAATAAAATGACAATTCTAAAGACACACATTCAGTCTTAAAATCTCTATTTTTAAGCACCAAAGTGGTCAGGTCTGTAAACTGGTTATGAGTTCTGTTCTTTGTATAATGCACAAGATTTCCTCAAGTAGATATTTTTAGACAAAAGGAACAGTAAATTCTGAGGAACTGGAATATTTTTTGTAGTTTGTTTGTTTGTTTTGCAGTACTAGGGATAGAACCCAGGAGCATTCTGCCTCTGAGCTACACCCTCAGCACTTTTTTTATTCTTTATTTTGAAACAGGGTCTCACTGAGTTGCAAAGGGCCTCACTAAGTAGCTGAGGCTGTCTGCGAACCACCGCCTCCCAAATGCTGGGATTACAAGCATGTGCCACCATGCCTAGTGGAACTGATTATATTTTAATTAGGCATAAACAAGAAGTCAAAACCTTACAAGGCTATTTCCTTCAAACCCCAATTTTACATAGAAGTGTTGTGGTCTAGTGAAAAATAGACATATTTAAGTTGTAGAAATTTGCCTATCTCAATTTGGACTAGTGGTGCTTATACATGATGTCCAGAGATACCCCTAGATCAGCATTTAACTTTCTCCTGGAAAAAAAAAAGTTTTCAGAGAGTGGGAAATTTCTCTGAAATATAATGACAATGAGCAATTTCTTCTTCATTGAGGAAAAGGATCAGAGGAGGGAGATTCAAAGAGGTAAGAATGGCAAAATCTAAGACCTTTAAATTACAGAGGAAGATGATTCTTTATCAAGTGTTAGATAATGAAACAAGAGCAGAGAGTGAAGGAATGCAGCTGCAGCAGGGGTCCAGCCCACTTTTGCTGCTCCTCACTTTTACTAAAAGTGTAATTTCACTTCAGTTTCTAACCATTTCTTTCTGTCAAGATCAAGGTCAATCAACTCAGCAACAGAAAGAATAGAAAAAGAACTAGTTTTCAAGATCAAAAACACCCTTTTCCCATGGCTATTGACCATCCTCAGATCCCAGATTCATACCCTATTGGGGAGGAAATAGCTATTCCAGATTGTTGGTCTACTACCAGCTTCTGGAAGAGAGAGAGAGTAACACAAAAAACTAGTTGAGTCAGAGTAATGGAGGAGAGTTTTATTGACCTACAACTTGGTATTTCTTTTATTTTTTTTTTCAGATGGTTAAAAATAAACCCATTAATTTAGGTCTCTGAGAACATCTTGGGTCTTTACTTAATAACAGAGTTGGCAAAGCTGCCTTGAGAAAAACAAAAAGAAATACACTTAGTTTTCCTTTTAACATACAATTATTGTCCTATTAAATGTAAATTTAATCCCTATTTAAGACATGCAATTTAAATTGTGACCAAAAATATTATAGGCATGTCGAATACTTCTAATTAAATCAGGTGGCCTTATTTTAATGAAGGAAGAATTTGGAGACTATACCAATTGTAGTAACAAGCTGATGACTTGTTTTTCAGTCAACATATTATTAGCATTTGGACCCCAGAAAGAGAGTAATTATTTTTTAAATGAACTTTTAAAATTAAAGACTAGGTATGCAGAACATAATCCACCCCAAAGTTTTGTGAGTCTTTTTGTAAGTGCTGTTTGAAATAGACATAGACTAAACAAATTAAAACATGCAAAAGCACACCTGGTCCTTATCTGCCCAACAGCTAAACCTTGGGATAAGAACTGCATAAACCTATCAGCTACTTCCTTTGCTCAATTAGCATTGTCTCCTGGGTTTATTTTTTAAGTCTTGGGGTATTCTTGGTAAACCCTGAGATGTTTGAGTCTTTGTTCAGGTTTATGTAATAAAATATAAATTGTTTATTGAATTGGGGTATGAAGAAGGAAGCTAAATTTTATTACTTTTAATACTTTTCTTTGAAATCTACCCTTCTGGACAGAAAATTCAAGCAACAGTTCCTGGCAAACATATGGGGAAGCCCATTTGAAATGTCGTAAGGTAAATTAATAATGGCAGATGCCGGCATGTCTGGGTGTTGTTTATGCTGAAGAGTCCCGCATTCTTTATGTTTTGAAATTATTCCGTCGTAACCATTTTCATATTCGTTTAGTTTGGCAATGTATTCTGCTCTCCAAAGGTGTCTGCATTTATTTGACTACAGAAAATATTTACTTTGGTAAAGGGCAGCTTAACCTTTGTTTAAATTTGAGGTGAGTTAAAGGTCATTGTAATTATTTGCTGTATTATTTATGTCAGATTTGAATTACTATGAATACAGCACATGCATTGCCCTTTATTATGAAATAAGCTAAAAGAAACTCTACTTCTGCATCCAGCCAGCATATTTTATGAAACCAATCAGTGTTGCAGAACATTTTCAAGGTTCTCTCTTGGACTGTGATTGACTGAAAGTGCTTGAGGTTAAGGTCCTTTCCCAGAGGGAGGGAAGGAGGCGATTTAACATGGCAGCTTACTCCCCTCACCCCACCTCCAGCTATGTTGTTGATGGCTAGCAGCCAGCATATGGACAGAGAGGGGTTCAAGGCTATTAGTGAAACACTGCAAGCAGTCACATTGCAAAAAATATATAGACAGGGGACAAGTGAGATGGACTTGCTGAGCAGTGGATAATTTTAGAACAGATACAAAGGAATCCTCAACTTTTCAGTGGGGGAACATTCAGAGTTAAGACATAAATGATGGAATATGAAAACTCAGTAGAAAATAAGAACAAGGTGAAAAAGTTTTGAACTTAAATAGGTTAGGGCATAAAAGTAGGTCACGCTTCATTCTTGGTCTTTAACCTCCAATTATGGAGAGAAAATGGTGTATCCTAACAGGCTGACCCCACCTTTAAACACAAACACACATGTCAACCAAAGATATTTATGCATGATTCTGATGAAAAAGAAATACCAAGGTTCAGTTATCAACTGAATTGTGCTGATAATGTAAGATTTGTTTACTTAGAAGTACCCATGATTGTATAGAACTGGGTAGAATATATAATAAGATATAATGGAATTTGTACTTCCAGATGCTTCAAGTGATATTAGATATCATTGTCGCTAGCTTTGTAATTATTATTACTTATGTAATTAAACAAACTTATCTAGAGAAAATTCAGACTTCTGCTAAGCTAAGGTAGAGGTTAGCCTGAAGTTAAGAGTATATATCTCTACAGAAAAGGAATTAATATGCATAAGATTTTGGGGAGAATCCTATCCAAGGTTATGGTATGAATACCGTAACATTACCATAACATTATTATCAGTATGGCCATGAGAGAGAGAGAGAGAAAGAGAGAGAGAGAGAGAGAGAGAGAGAGAGAGAGAGAGAGAGAGAGAGAGAGGATCGCCAGTGTATAAATGAAAAGCTGTAAATATTAAAAATAATGATGATGATTACAGCTCAAGAGCTTAACAGGACTGTATTGTAGTTCCAAGATAAACATTTTGGTTATGTCCAAAATCTTTTAAGAGTCTTCATCTACCATTACTTACCACAATAAATAAATCTACCTAAACTAAATGAATTATCATTAATAGTATATAAGGATTTAAAAGTAATTTCCTTAGAAAAATTTTGCATGTCATCATTTATATACCATCATATCAACCCATTCTAAGTATTCAGTATTTTTTAGTATATTTTCAGAGTTTTGCAACCAGTTTATTGATACAAACACTTTAATGGCTTCATTAAGATATAATCTATGTATGATATAACTTGCTTATTTAAATTTTACAATCCAATTGTTTTCAGTTTATTCTCATAGCATTGTTCAATCATTACTACAAGGTAATTTTAGGGTATTTTCATCATTCTCCAAAGAAACCTTGTACTCATAAGCATGCTTATTCTTCCAAAGTCCTCATTTTTTCTGTTTACTGCTAATTTAATTTCTATTTTTCCATATTTTACAATTATGGATATTTCATACAGAAAGAATCATACAGGCTGCTGTGGTAGTGCATGACTGTAATCCCAGTACTGGGGAGTCTGATGAAGGATCTTACATTTAAGATCATTTTCAGAAAATTAGGGCTGGTTGTGGTGGTGCATGCTTATAATCCCCACTCTTGGGAAATGGAGACAGGAGGATCACACAGGTTCGAAGCCAGTCTTGCTGGCTTAAGAGACCCTGTTTCCAAATTTAAAAAAAAACATAAAATAGATATGGGAGTATAGTCCAGGGGTAGAAGGGTTTCCAGTACCACCAAAAAAAAAAAAAAAGAAGATGAAGAAGAAGAAGAAGAAGAAGAAGAAGAAGAAGAAGAAGAAGAAGAAGAAGAAGAAGAAGAAGAATTAGGGATATTCTCAGAAACCTGGAAAGACTCTGTTTCAAAACAAACAAAAATATAAAATTGTTGGGATATATTTGAGAGATAGAATGCCTCTAAGTTCAATCTCTAGTACCAAAAAATTGTAAAACGAAAAAACTAAAAAATAAAAGATTCATACAATATTTGGTCTTTAGGGACAGAATGAGTTATTTAGTGTATATTTTCAGGGTTTAAATATATTAATAGCATTTTATTAGTTTTCTATTTTTATTACAGAGCAAAATTCCATCATATTAAATATATTTTGCATATTAAATATATTTTGCATATCAATTCATCAATTAATAAACATTTAGGTTTATCTACATTTGGTTATTAATAGTTCTATGAATATACAAATATAAAATTTGCTTTTATGTCAGGGCAAATAATTCACTTTTTAATTAGTAATTATCATGTTAGCTTGCATTATTTTTTATATTTTTTAGATATGTTTTATAAGTTTAATAAAGTTTTCTTTCTTTCCTAGGTGTATTCAGTGTTTTTCATCATCATAGAGTACTAAATTTTTTCAAATTGTTTCTGAGTTCAATAAATGGATTATGTGGTTTTTCATTAAATTGATCATATAGATTTTTCAAATAATCTTTCAGATTTTTTAAACTTTTTTATTTTTAATTATTTATTGTCTGTTCTAGACTTTATTTCATTATTTTACTTTCTTTAGGTATCATTTCTTTTCCAGTGGGACTGATAACCTTAATATATTGCTTCTATATTCTTTTTTTAAACCTTTAAATATTTCTGTTGGTACATTATAGTCTCACATCACAATTTCCATTCTTCATTAGTTTCTTTTTGTGTGCATGTGTGAAATTGAGGATTGAACTCAGGAGCATTCTAGCTTGAAGCTACATCCCAGCCCTATTTTTTATTCTTCATTTTGACAGGGTCTCACTAAGTTGTGGAGGGCCTCTTTAGGTAGCTGAGGCTGGCCACAAACCTTTGATCCTCCTGTCTCAGCCTCTCAAGTACTGGGACTACATGCATGTGCCACCATGCCTGGTTCTTCATCAGTATCAGTACCACATTTAGGCTTTAACTTCCCCCAACCTGCTTAAAATAGTCAGGTTATTTTTGGGGTAGAAGTTCAAAGTAGTTGAAGTTCTATCAACTTCTCTCTTCCCCTGCACAAAACCTTTGCTCCACTACTCTGGAGCTGAAGGTAATGAAACGACTATACTTCAATTGCATTTAATACCTTCGCTTCATGTATAAGACATTGGTCTGGAGTGAAAACTGGGTGATAGCTTTATTGTTTTTGCAGCTTATTGCTACCCTTTGTACTTCAAGAAAGCTGGGGCTAAGACTACTATAGCCACAGTATTCTCAGTCTTTTATACCAATGGTCAATTTTCTGCCCTTTGAATTGGCAATGCAAGAGAAAAGAGAGCTCTAACCTTGCTGTTGTTATTTTGTGTGTGTGTGTGTGTGTGTGTGTGTGTGTGTGTGTGTGTGGAGGGGGGGGGTTGGGGATGGAACCCAGGAGCATTTGACCTCCAAGCTAACCCTCTGCTCTATTTTTTATTCTTTATTTTGAAACAGAGTCTCACTGAGTTACAAAGGGCCTCACTAAATAGCTGAAGCTGTCCAAGAACCGCAATCCTCCAGTCTCAGCCTCAAATTTATTACTGGGTATGCAAATTCCTACAGCTGTACTGGGTGGTATTCTACAGAAATGGTGGGTTCACTTATTGTGTTGTTGATCGCAGCTCTGTCTCTGGAAGATGTGGTTAGGTCAACTGCCACTGCTGTAAGTTGTAGTCAGTGTTTGCACAAGAGAAATTGATGGTTTATAATTCGGATGAACTGGAGCCACTTACTTTGTTTCATGTCATTGTTTTTGTTTTTGTTTTCCCTGTGGGTATCTAGCAGTCCAGTGTGGTGAGGTAAGATGGAGGTATTGCAGTGCCCATGGCCACAGCCATTGTAGTTGGGTGTGGGTCCTTTTCTGTTCCCTGATATGCCTTCTAGCATTTTTCTGCAACCTTTCACTTGTATTCTTCTAAAATGTATGTTATTTTCTTTCTTTTGTCATAACACTGTGTAGGGCAATAGAGACGAGTGTCAGCAGAACTGATATGTGCTGCTTACCTCAGTCACCATCTTCCTAGAAATCTCCCAAAACCCAACCATTTAAAATCTTTGGAAATTTTACCAAGGACACAAAAAAAATTTAAAAATATTTAGCAAAAAAAAAATTTAGTATCTGAAAATACTCCAAAGATCCAGGGCATACAAGACCAACTACCTAATTTCCTTTCTCTTTTCAGCTTGATATGATTGAAATTTTATTCTGGGCTGGTGTATCCAGGGACATTGAAATCCTTCTCTTCCCAGTTCCCAAGCAAGACATACACTTGGGAAGAACAGGATATGAGCATTCCTCATCCTTCCATATCTGTGCTGCACAGAGTAAAATGCAAGAACAGTAGCAATGCCAGGCATAGTGGCGCATGCTTATAATCCCAGCATTCCTGAGGCTGAGACTGGAGGATCGCGGTTCTTGGACAGCTTCAGCTATTTAGTGAGGCCCTTTGTAACTCAGTGAGAGTCTGAGTATTATACCCTAGAACTAGAGAAACAATAATTTTCATCAAGCAAAAAACTAAGCAAAGAACAAATACTACCTTAAACAGAAGTTAAAACTCAAAATGTTAGGAATTAAAAATCATCCCTAATTAATCACATTGAACATAAATGGCCTCAACTCTCAAATATAACGACACAAGGTGGCAAAATGGATTAAAAAACAGAATCCATCTTCTGCCTGCACAAAACACACCTTGCAAGTAAAGATAGTAACAAACTAAAGGTTAAAGGCTGGAGCAAGGTAATCCATGCCAATGGAATTCAAAGACCAGCAGGAGTAGCAACTAACTATGATATCAGACAAATTAGACTTCAAGCCCAAGCTTATCAGAAGAGATAAAGCAGGTCATTTTTTACTGGTAAAATGAACAATCCAGCAAGAGGAAAAACAAGAGTCAACATTTATGCCCCAAACATAGATACAGCTACTTTCCTAAAACAAACTCTTTGTGACATTAACTCACACAGAGACCCTAATACATTGAGACTAGGGGACTTCAACACCCCTCTCACACTGTTAGATTGATCTTCTTGACAATAGGTCAGTAAAATGCCTCAGACCTGAAGAACATCACCAATCAAATGGATCTATTAGACACATACAGAGTATTCCACTCAACTACAGGAGACTTTAGATTTTTCTTAGTTGCTCATGGAATCTTCTCCAATATAGATCACATCATGAGTCACAAAGTGAGTAGTAGTATTCAAAAAAAAATGTGACATACTTACCTGTGACTTTTCAGACCAAAATGGAATGAGACTCAAAATCAACTATAAGAAGATCCAGGGAAACCACATAAACTGTGAAGACTGAACACCACACCACTGAACTAAGAATGAGTCATAGAAAAAGCAAGGAGTGAAATCAATAAATTTCTAAAAACAAATGAAAATAGAGATACAATATATCAAAACCTCTGGGACACCTTGAAGGCAGTATTAAGAGGAAAATTTATAGCACTGAGTGCCCACAGAGGAACATAAAATTACCAAATAAATAAGCTAATGAGACACCTCAAAGCTCTTGAAAAACAGGAAGAGTCTAAACTAAAAGCCAGTAGAAGAGAGGAAATTGTTAAAATCAGAGCAGAAACCAATGAAGTAGAGAATAAAAAATACAAAAAATTAACAAAAACAAAAGCTTGTTTCTCAAAAAATTACCATGATAAACCACTAGCCAACTTAACCAAAAAAGAGAAAATCAATCCAAATTACAAAGATAAAATATGAAAAAGGAGATATTACCACCAACAGTGTAGAAATTCAGAGGATTATCCTAAACTACTTTAACAAACTATACTCCAACAAAATGGAAAATCTAGAAGAAACTGACAATTTTCTAGATAAATACAACCTTTATAAACTGACTCAAGAAGATATAGTAGATTTAAACCAACCAATAGGAATCAAAGAGATTGAATCAGCAATGAAGAGCCTACCATCAAACAAAAGCCCAGGACAAGATAGTTTCCCAAGTAAAATTTATATAACCTTTCTAGAAGATCTAACCTCTATACTCAATCTATTTTAGAAATAGAAAGAAATGAGACTCTTCCAAATACATTCTATAAAGGTAACATCACATCAATACCAAAACCAAATAAAGACAACTCAGGTAAAGAAAACTACAGGCCTATATCATTTATAAACTTAGACACAAAACTGTTAAACAAAATACTAGCAACATGCATTCAAAATCATATCAAGAAAATTATGCACCATGACCAAGTAGGGTCCAGAAATTCAAGGCTGGTTCAATATACAAAAATCAATTCAAGGCTGGTTCAACATACAAAAATCAATTCATGTAATTCATCACTTAAAACTAAAGACAAAAATTATATGTTCATTTCAATAAATGCTAACAAAGCTCTTGACAAAATTCAATACCCATTTATGCTAAAAGCACTACAGAGTATCATAATAGAAGAATCATACCTCAACATCATAAAGGCAATCTACAACAGCCCACAGCAAACATCATATTAAATGTGGAAAACTGTGAAAATTTCCCCTAAAAGCAAAAACAAGGCAAGAAAGTTCACTATCACCACTTTTCAATATAGAACTTGAGACTCTTTCCAGAGAAATAAGGCAAAAAGAAGAAATCAAAGGAGTACAAACAGGAAAAGAAGATCTATCACTATCGCAATTTCAGATGACATGATACTATACTTAGAAAACCCAACTAACTCAACCAAAAGGTTTGTAGAACCCATCAACAAATTCGGTGAAGTGTCTAGATACAAAATCAATCTTAAGAATCAGAATCTTTTCTGTATGCCAACCATAAACCCACTGAAAAAGAAATCTAGAAAACACTTTCAATCAGGATATCCCACAAAAAGTTAAATATTTAAGAATAAACATAACCAAGAAGATAAAAAAACCTCTACAAAAAATTATAAAGCATTGAAAAAATCAAAGACCTTAGAAGATAAAAAGATCTTCCATGTTTATGGATAGGCAGAATAAATATCATCAAATTGGGCATACTTCCAAAAATTATCTACAGATTCAACACAATAACCATTAAATTATCAAGTTCATTTCTTACAGCATGGTACTGGCAGTAAAACAGATACATAGACCAATGGAGCAGAATAGAAGGCTCAGAAACAAATCCACAAATTTACAGTCAGTTGATTTTTAACAAAGCGGCCAAAAACAAACAGGAAAACTATAGCCTATTCAAAAACTGGTGTTGGCAAAACTGGTTAACCATATGCAGAAAAATGGAAATAAACCCCAATTTCTCACCCTACACAAGAGTCAATTCAAGATAGATCAAAGTTTTGGAAATTGGACCAGAGACATTGAGGCTCCTTGATGAAGGCATAGGTACAACAATGCAACACATAGGCAGAGGTAAAAACTTTCTAAACAAGACCCAAAGGCACAAGAAATTGAAAGAAAGATCAATATGTGGGATTGCATTAAACTAAGAGCTTCTGTAAAGTAAAGGAAACTATCAAGAGCCTCGATAGAAAGCTAAAAAAATGTTTGCCAACTATTCCTCCAGTGGAGTTCTAAATCTAGAAAATACAAAGAACTTAAACTCAGTACTGTTAAAACAAATAACTCAAAAATTGGCAAGTGAACTAAATAGACATTTTACAAAAGAAGAAACTCAAATGGCTAATAAATGTATGAAAAAATGTTTAGCATCATTAAAAATTAGAGAGATACAAATAAAAAATACTTTGAGATTTTACCTAAATTCAACTAAAATAGCAATCATTTAAAACACAAACGACAACAAATGCTGGAGAGAATGTGGAGAATTGGAAACTAATACATTGTTAGTGGGATTTCAAATTAGTGAAACCACTCTGAAAAGTAGTATTCAAGATCCTCAGAAGAGTGGGAACAAATCTACCATATGATCCAGCAATACCACTTCTGGGTATCTATGAAAAAGAATGAAAATAAAACTACCCAACTAATGCATGTATATCTATGTTTATAGCAGCACCATTGATAATTATCAAACTATGGAACCACCCAAGATGTCCATCAACAGTGAAATTTTACTCAGTCATAAAGAAGAACAAAATTCTAAAATTTACAGAGAAATAGATGGAACTGGAGAACATTATGCTAAGTGAGATTAGTCAATAAACATAAGAAATTGGATGTTCTCCCTAATATGCAGAATCTAGGGAGAAAATGGGTCATCAGAGGAACTCTAGACAAAGATGAAGAAACTACAGATGAGCAAATATGGTGACCTCACTAAGAGGGATGTGAGGTTGGAAGAAGAAAATTTCCTAATGTGCATGATGTGCATTCACAAACACATCAAAGTCAATCACTAAGCAAACATGAGAAGGAGAAAGGTGGGAGGAAATGGGGTGGGAATTGAGTAAGGGCTAATTTAATGATGCATGCCTGTATGTGTCTATCATCTTGTAGTTCATTAAGACATATGACTACAATGCACCAGTAAAAAAATAAAAAAAAACACTTTGCTTTTTAAAAAATAACTTTTACCAGCTACAGCAATCGTTTCACTTTGAAGAAGGTCCACTGAGCCCTTCATGCCACTATTCTAGAAGTTCATTCCCCATAAGAAGAACACACACATGCACACACACACTCTATCTTTAGCGAAGTATTTTATCTGCTGAAATAGAAACCTTTAAAGGAATAAAGCACACAAAAATTCAGGTAGAGAATTTTCATAAGAAATGATGATTCAGGAGGTCATTGTACAATGTAACTTGGGTTAAGCAATGTTCCATACACTTGAGTGTGCCTCAAAACGATCTAGGCCTGGAGGAAGAGTCCAGTCTTTGGATACTCTCTCCTCCAGGCTATTGAATAAATAGTTTTCAGGAAAAGTCTTCTAATTAGTGCTTTAAAATCAATGTCCTAGTTGATATTGGATACCATTATCAAAGGATTTCATCTTAAATTGTATGGAAGTGGAGAATTTGAAGATGGAAATGCTGGAAATAAGATAGGTAAAGGCAGAGAAAAATGAATTAAATGGAGATGCATTTCTAAGAGACAAGATAATGGTAAAAAGAAAAAATTGTTCTTTAGCAATTATTCACCACCCTGCAATTCAGAGTGAAACACGTAAGATGAATTTGGAAATTTTGGATTAAATGATGATGTATCCTAGGATAGAGCAAATTGTAAAGTGTTAGCTACATTGAAAGCAAAGCAAAACAAAACAGGGGGTCAATCATCAATCTAGAAATGGATATCAGGAAAGTAAATGTAAAATATAAATCAATGGTAAAAATGTCAGTCTGATAGCAGGATTGATGGGTTTTTGATTAAGCTATATATCAGGATAGAGATAAATAAAAGTTGAATGGCATAAAATTTTCATAATTTTAGAAATAAAATTTATATACTGTCTAATCATTCTCAAATTGGTATAAAGTCATCAATTTATTAATGAAGTCATTAAGCAAATATATTTTAGATGACTATTATAACTAGGCATCAAACTAGAGACTTAACATAAAAATTTCTTCTGTTAATTACTGGTGCAAGAAAGAGTAAAGTCCACAATTCCTGAAGAGAGTTCAATGTTTTGGTGTCAATGAGAATAAGCAAGAAATGATATAATCCATGTAAAAATTTAAGGAATATTGAGCCAGGGTAGACAGTCACAATTTTTGGAAACAAAATTAAGTATAAAGTTTGCTTTGAGACACAGTAGGGGATTTTTAAGAAAAAAGTGCATGAGATGCTTATGAGCAAGACAATAATAATCTTCAAAAGTACCTACTATGAGCTGGACGTGGTGGCACATACTTGTAATCACAGCATTCAGAAGGCTGAGACAGGAGGAAGGAGATTTGTGGATAGCCTCAGCTACTACTTAGTGAGGCCTTTTACAACTCAGTGAGACTCTGTTTCAAAATAAAAAATAAAAAATAGGGTTCGAATGTAGCTTGGAGGTAGAATACCCATGGGTTTCATCTCCAGTACCTCAAAAAAGTACCTACTATGTGCCAAGCATGGTGATCTCAACTGCACCACACATTACCATGTTTAATGCCATAATAGCCATATTTGCTATGGAGTGAAATTTTTGAGTTTTATTTTTCTCTGTCATCACATATAAACTCTGTGGCAAAGGTGGGGTTGGCATGAGCATGCTTCTAGCTTGACCTTGACATTATTCTCAACACCACAACATTTAAATAAATGGATTAGTGTTCCTGAGCTCAGCAGGTAAGTAGTAAAGAGAAAACAGAATAAAAGGATATGGATAAACAATAACAAAAAGTATAACCTTAGGAAAAAGAATTTGGATATACAAAATGTAGAAAAGTCACTATGCATTTTAGTAACTATATAAATATACAATGTGATTTATATAAATAAGCCTTACATGATTATCAGGGCTCTCAGGAGTAATTAAGACAAATCTTCAAATGGTTAACAGTTATCTATTTTATATTTCTTTGTATTTCTTAGAGTATAAAAATAAAGATCTATTTTAAAAATTGGTAAGTATGATTGATTAATAAAGATTGCATAGCCCCTGGAATAATGTAAGTTGTAGATTTCAGAATCCTGTTTTTTCAGTTTATTTAATCATACTTTCTCTTCAATTTTTGTTCTGTTTTCATAAAATGAAAACTTAAGCAAGCAACAAAATAAGTATGAAGATAATTTCAGATTTATTTTCAGTAGGAAAATCACATTTTCCTCTACCCTACATTCCTGGGCTATTTGAAGACTGGTTGGAGAAGTGGGCAAGCACAGTGCATTATTCTATACTCCTGGATTTAAGCTAAAGATACATTTTAAAATTTGTCAGTCAACTTTGTTAACTACAGATGGGAACATTCCACTACCCTGACTCGAGAAGAATATAAATCTTAGAAGAAAAAAATTCTGTCAATTTTGTCAAAGGACAAATGGATGGCTCCATTTGTTAGCAATCCTGCTTGAGATGGGATATGAAACCCATTCAAAAAAATCTCTGCTTCCTGGTAGAATTGCTCTATATAACTTTATTGTTTATGTAAATATGAGCTTAATGTTTCTGGTTTAATTTTAGCCATGTTAGGTGGCAATTTGTACAAAATTGTTGATTCACCTCCATGATAACAGCAAAGCATGAAGATCATACTTAGAGGACTGAGAGGAAAAGTACCTATGAGAATGTTAGCTGAGATAATGGCCTTCCCACATTATCATACCAGATTCATGTGATTTCTCCTTCTTTGTAACCCTCAGTGCAACTGCAGTATTTAACAGCAAGGAGTTATATAATATTGCAGCCCTATAAAATTTTAGGTCACAGTACCAAAGAATAAATTCTGTGTTGGTGAGGTGGGCTTAATAGTACACCCCTGTAATCCCAGTACTTGAGATGCTCAACCAGAAAGATCACAGGTTCATTGTGAATGTGTAGTAACTTAGTGAGACCTTGTTTCAAAATAAAAATTAAAATAGACCTGAAGGTATAGCTAAGACATAGAATGACCCTGGGCTCAATCCCCAGTACCACAAATAATGAACAAACAAACAAATAAGTAAATAAATTCTGCCTCAGTGATTTCTGTAGCTGAACTAAGAACCCAGATGGAGGAGGAAGTCTCTCCTCTCTATGCGAGATCATGGCACACTTGAAAAGAGTGCACCTCTTGTGCGCTATAGCTGAGCAAATGCTTAACTACATTGAGGCTTCTCATACTGTATATCCAGCTTTGTTAAAAGACGACAGTAAAAATCAATGCATTATGGAGTAGAACTTGGAGTAAAGAATAAACTCTACACATGTAGAAAAGCTTCTAGCAGATGGAAGCCCATTTTGAATGTATAAGGATGCCCAAATTGTGTAAAGGGAGCAAAAATTATAAACTCAAGTTACCCAGATGTTATTTTATAGCCAATCTAGTGAAGAGAAAATAACGGAGCTTACTTTGTAACAGAGAAAAAAGGCAAGTTGAATGAAATGATGATAGTATAGAATTCTATCAAATTATTTATCTATTGTATAAATAGATCCTTTATAACACAAGTTTGAATAAGAGACATAGGGATTGATTAGCTAAACAAATGATTAGACATTTGTATAAGTTCACTCTTCTCTTGTATACCCTCCCCCCAAAAGGTTAAAAGCTTATACTAAAAACAAATCATATCTTTAAGCCAGAATCAAAATGTTGTAATGATCCTTTGATCCATCTTTTTCTTCTTATCCAATATAAAGAAAGAGACCCATAGGTAACAAACTTTAAATCTAATTTCCTAGCCTTTTAAAATGGGGCCAGGTAAAATATGGAAATGAGTCACTATTCTGAATGTACAACAGCAATAACACCGAAGATGTCTTCTAATATTCATAGAGTCATGAAGTTATATTCATGTCATTATAGCAATTATTCAGAAATGAAAATTTTTATAATAATGATAATGATATACATTGATTAAGCACAGCATTGGTAGTGAGTATAGTATGGAGCTTGAGAATCCATTTTCAAGACTGCCTGGCATTGACAAGAAATCAGATCTTTGGCAGTCCATTTTCCTATCCTTTACCTGCATACTTTTCCATTTTTTTTTCTTTTCTCAATCAATAAAGACAAAAGCTAACCTTAAGACATAACCTTTGTATATCTCAGTTCACATTTGATAGAAAATGTATAACGAGTTCTCATCTGAAGTCTCCCTCTGCCTATAACCACCTCATTGTCTTGACTCAGGCAACTCCTCTTCAACTCTGAAAAGGAAGCTGGAAGAAAAATGGGAAAGAAAAGGGAGTTTATGAAAATGAGAAAGAGACCAGCAGAGGAGTGGGAGGAGATTTGGGGAGGGAAGAGAGGGAAGGAAAAGAAGGATTGAGGAAGGAAACAGACCGCATAATGTTATGTTCATATATGCATGTGTCACTATGAATCTCACTATTATATGTAGGGAGGAAAGAGGAGAGTAGAGTGTGGAGGTTAACACACCAAGTGCTATTGTCGGTATATGTGAATGCATCTCTCTGAACTTCACTATGGCATATTGCTACAATGAACCAATGATTTTTAAAATATTTAGAAAGAACTAAGCTATATATTTTAGTTCATATATTACATTATTTGAAAATTCAATGCTTATATCAGTCTTCAAAATTAGCCAGGAAACCTTTTGAGGAAAGGAACCATTAGCCCTATTATCTCTGCATCCCTACGTCCAGTGTTTGGCACATTGCAGGCCTTTGGTGAATACTACGTAGACTGTGTTGAAGTTCAGGATAGTGTTTTGGGAAACTATTAATCCCATATTGAAATATTAGTAATAAGTGTTAGAAGGGCGCTGGAGTGATGTGAATTGGTAGCTGTCTGACTGAAAACACTGAGGTGACTGACAGTGGAGGCAATATTCTTGGACTAGCATTCGGTATCACCACTTAAGCTATGATGCTGAAGCTGTTTAACCTCTCTGATCTGAGGATTTTTATTTTATATTAATAGTGATCATACTTTGTGTACTGTCCCTCAGTAACAAATAAAATGCCCTCATTTGACTAATTATAAACCTCTATGAAATAATAGTGACATTGTAAATAATATGATTGTTGTTAGGAATGGTGGTCATTGCATCACTAGTAGTAAGAATTAAATTAAATGATTAAGATATCAACAATACCCACCTAGCGATTTTTTTAAAGAATCTACATGCTATCTTCAACACTTAATAGACTTCAAATCTATAAATATTGTGTACTCAAAGTTAAAAAAATAAAATGAGAGGTATATTAAATTCAACATAAATATATAAGGCAATAATTTTAATGCTAGCTAGAAGTATTTCTAAGAGCAAAGACTACCTAAGGGATAACTGTTTTAGACTGTTATTTTGATTTAAGAACTTTTAAAATAAATAATTCTTTTTATTATATAAAATATACTATATAGAGAGAAATATTCTCTAATTTATCATATGTGATAATATTTCAAAAGCAGAATTTTTAGCACTTAGACTCATAAGACATTAATTGAGTAGGGTAGAGTGGCATGTACCTGTATTTCCAGCTATTGGAGAGATAGATAGAGCAAGATTATCTGAGGCCAGTTTGGACAACAAGGTAAGACCTTGCCTAAAGGACAAAAAAGATATTTAATTGTAAGCAATCACTGCTCTTCTTTTTATAATAAATTTATAGATTGATTTTAATGAAATATTAACAGAAAATTTAAAAAGAAAAAATGTAACATAACCTTGGAAAATTGCCTTCTTCAATAATACAATGTACCTCATTGATTTACTATTTACATTTTAAGCATGATATGGAGCAGAAGTACCTATCCTTGGTTTCAAACATATTTTAAAACAGCTCTTGTGCTTAACTGTAAATTTATTTTATTTGTCTTAATCACAATGACATGTTCCTGCCTATCTAGTCTTAGGAAATATAAACTCAATGAATTTATACCCTGTTTCATTCACAAATGAATTGTGCTCCTGAATTTTAACATGCTTTTCCTAAAACTATTAGCTGTGTGTCTGCTTTATGGGATGTTCCTACATAAGCTGGCTGTTCATCAATTTGGTGTCCATACATTTCTTTGAAAGCTATATTATAATTAGAGTTTAGGTTAATACTATTCAGTAACCATAAAACAGACATAAAATAATTATAACTCATTTAGTGAAATTAGAAAAGGAGCAATTATTAGACTCCCATTGAGAATCTTTGCTGTGAGGGATAGATAATCTATCTGCAAGATGTACTTTAAGAACACCATTTTCAAGGAAATAAACGAGATAGATTACTGC
Source organism: Muscardinus avellanarius (assembly GCF_963383645.1). NCBI lineage: Eukaryota > Metazoa > Chordata > Mammalia > Rodentia > Gliridae > Muscardinus > Muscardinus avellanarius. Next base: position 88,840,590 of record NC_137787.1, on the reverse strand, counting down.
TTTGTTTTTGTGCACTTGAGGCAGAAGGGGCGGATCTGAAAACTTGTGTTGTCTGTGTGAGTTTCTTGAACTTCTCTGAATGCTTATAGGCAGACTGAAAACAAACAAAAATTCTAAGGATAGTAAAGCCTTCAAAAGATTTCAGCTCATGCTATTATTCATGAAACAAGAAATTTTTATATCTGAGAGTTTGTAAATATGTTATACAAATTGATTTGTATTTGTAAAATATATTTTCCATAGACCTAAAAAAAGATACTAAAGCCTTCAAACCTTGTCTGAAAACATTGATGCTCAGTCATTTCTTTCTTCCATGTGCTCGGAGTGACTGATTTGCTTGAATGCCAAGGGAAGTATGTTGTGCCTTACAATTTGCCTTATTATCCAATCATCCACCTCCTGACAAGACCTGTTCATCCAGCCAGAGATAAATGACAAGTGATAATGTATGATTCAGAAATTTAAAGTGGAGAAAGTAACAGGCATTCTCTGAATTCTCTTTTATAATATCTGGCTTTATTTGAAGAATGTGTAGTGATATGGCACCTCCAATGTCCAAAGAATAAAAAAAAGTCTATCTAAACTTATGTTTTATAAAAATTAAATCAGATTAGATCCAGTGCATCTGTACATTTTATTTCCTTCAACTGTACTGTTACTAGGGAACATATATAGTGGTAAGAATTCATATTTCTAGACTAGGGGTGATGACCCAGTCTTACAAAAGGATTTAGTGATACATCTCTGTCAACCCTGAGGGAACTGTGAGGGAAAATAGAATCTTTTCCCACTGACATTTAAGAAAGACAAGTTCCAGTACCACATAAAGAGAGAGACAGAGAAAGAGAGAGAGACAGAGAGAGAGAGAGGAGAGAGGAGAGAGAGAGAGAGAGAGAGAGAGAGAGAGAGAGAGAGAGAGAAAGAGAGAGAGAGAGAGAGAGAAAGAAAGAAAGAAAGAAAGAAAGAAAGAAAGAAAGAAAGAAAGAAAGAAAACCACATTTGTAATCCTAGTACTTGGGAGGCTGAGGCAGGAGGATTGCAGGTTGAAGCCAGCCTCAGCTAGTTAGTGAGGCCCTTGGCAACTTAGTGGGACCCTGTTTCCAAATAATAAAAATGAAAAATAGGGCTGGGGTATAGCTTGGCAGTGGAATGGCCCTGGGTGCAATTTCTAATACCACCACCAAAAAAAAGAGGCAAGTTTTGTGCTTTCTTCTTCATTTTCCTCAACTATCTGTCAAGATTTGCCTTCTGTTGTACAGTTGTCAGATCTACAGTATAATCCCAGTAATACTCAGAATGTATTTTGACAGACATTGCAGTTGGGAGAGCATTAGGAAGAAAAGCAAAACTCAAAACAAGACAGAGAACATAGGGACAAACTGTTTGAAAAGAGTTGAGTTCATCACTAATTTTATTTGTATAATAATATGTAAGTTTCATTTTGATTCCTTCTCAATGAAAGCAAAAATACGCCCAGAAAATTATCTCTGACAGCTATGAACAAAAAGAAAGAAAAAGGTTTCCCTCCGAGAGTGCTTTTCTGTCACTTAAGCTGTTTACATGTTTCTTCGCTTTACCTTTCTTTCTTGCTTTCCAACCACCAGGGAGCCCATGTTAGCACAGGGTCACTGGGGCCCTGTCCAGCTCTAGACAGATGTTGCTGTAGTCAGGGTTTCATCATGACAGAATGAGATTCCCAAAATGCACTGGTGAGTTGTGTGACAATTGCTAAGCTTGTCATTTAGAACAAGGAAATAAAAGGCAAGTCATTGATTACTTTAAACATCCACTACGCTTTTTTTGAGTGTATGAAAGGCTTTTGTTTTTTTCGCTTCCAAAAATAACAGATAGCAACCCCCCAAAATAGACCATATTATTCAAAGTCCTGAGAAAGACTTTTAGGCATAATAATTTACACGGAGCTGAAAGAAATTAAGGCTTTGAAGATGAGTTCAGTCTTGCTAGACAAGTAAGGGGAATTAATTGAATGAAAATGCAAAATTAAAAGCAAATGATGAATTTGGCTAATTTCTTCCCATTCCAATGTTCCACTATATTCCTCAGACCATTCTCCAGGAACATTGCTTGAACTAGAAGCTGTGAATTATAGGTTTCCAGTAAAGTATAATTTTTTTATTTTTAAGAAAAAGCAACTGATGAACAGTTGTCTAAAAGATTTAGAGGACTCATTCCGGTTTTTAATAATCCCATGTGGCTTTAAAATTTTTTAATACTTTTTCTCAACATGTTTCCAACTATACAGCTGTGAAATTAGTAGGGCAATTGACGTACAAGTAACAGTGCATTATGTTTTTTTCTGTACTGTCAGTATTTTTAGGGACCAGGTAAGAATATAATAACAAAAATAATTACATTATTAGTCAAACTTACAGTTTAATAATTTAATCAAATTGATTAATTATTTATTAAAATAACCAATTTGATTTGTTTGATTTTAAAATTAGAATCACTGTCTCTCTGTCTTTAAAATGTCAAGTCAATTTATTCAAAATTATCAAACAGATTAAGTGTAAAAGACACAGCAGAGAACAAGAAAATCAGTTATTCTGGCAAACTGCTTTTGTTTGTTATGGATGTTTCTACTCCTTCATTTCTCTTAGATGAAAAAGATAAAGCATGTCTTAATATTGATAAAATTTCATTGTCAGGTAAGTAGGAGTTAAAAAGAAAGGGAAGAGAAAAGACTATATTGATTATCCAAATAGATTTTTTAATTGCTTCATATAAATCAGTGCTAAAAACCTTTAACAAGATATCCAAATTAAATTTTCCAAAATATTTCATGTAAAGGCTTGTGACATTAGCTTTTCAAAAGGCTAGATATTAAAAAATCATACTGTCATAAATAAAAAATTTCATGAAACTTCTAAATAATAATTTTTACTATTGATACTGCATTTTCAATGTGTGAACTCTCAGTTACCACAGATATCATTTTAATAATTATTAAAAGTAAAGAAATAGTCAATATTCTCAGAATATTTAACAAATATTTGTAGAGTGATACATTTGGAGAAACTGATTTTGAAAATTTAATATAAGCCAGTATTTCCAAATTTCAGGTAATTTAAATCTTCTCAAATTAGAGGTAAGAATGTCACTCTATTATATAAAAATTAAGATACAAAGATTTTGAATATGAGACTATTACTTTTCTATATATATATATATATATATATATATATATATTGTTTTGCTCTAACCTTTAAATATGATGCTTTCCCCTAAGTATAACAAATATTTTATGCATTTATGTGTAATATTTACTAATATACTTTATAACATATGTAATTTATTTGTCATAGAGCTAGCTTTTAGGCATTTAGATGTTCCTTGTAAATATTCATGAAATTTATATAAAAAAGAACACTTACATGTAACGTATATTTCTAATATACTTGTAATAAAAATAGCACCTTAATATATTGCCAAACCTTGTGAAATGTTGACTTTGTCTTCTGCAAAATCTAAAAGATTTTAGCATAAAATAATATGAGTTTTTATTGTGAATATGTGATAACTGTGCTGTGTATATTTTAACTGCAGTTCTAACATCTACATCTACATCTAACATTAGGAGTATAATCTGGTTAAATGTATAATAAATGTGCAGGCAAATGCTGAAAAAAATCACTACATCACCATGCAAATAATACAAGAATATAATGAAATATTTAAATTTGTATATTTTGGTAACACAAAAATTTTTTGCTATCAAATTTTAATACTTATGTCAGGTCTACTGAAAATTAAAAGAAGAAAATGAACCAAGTCTAGAATGAGAAAAGATATAAGAAAGAGGAAAATGAAAGAATTAAAAATTGAAATCAGGTAAGAATAAGCAGAAAGATAAAATTAAGTTACTTTAATTTCAATATAAGTCACCAATTGATCAGGGTAGACACTTTTGTTATATCATACTCAAAACCTTATAGTATTTCTTCATGGGATGATAGCTCTGATGGTGTTTAACTAGCATTCCTTTTCCAAATTAAATATTTATTCTTTGTTTACGTTATCATATTCTTTCTATAATTCATCTCAATTTTTATAGAGGTAATTTAGCACAAACATCAGTAACAGAAGGAAGCTCTCTGAGAAAATGAGGACATCTGTCTTTTTGAAGAGGGACAGACAGCCTGCAAGAGGAATGGAGAAAAATAAGACTTCCTTATTCAGGCATAGCAGAGCAAGAAGCTGCAATGATTCTGACTCCAACCTATTCAACAAGAAGTCTGGTTATTGCTTCATTAGTATTATTATGAGAAAGGCAGAAAAATGAGAAAACACACACACATCTTGATAGAAATACTGAAAAACATATTTCAGTACAGAGGTAGAAGTTAATACATATCTAAAAGCTTCTATGAGTTACCTGAATTTCACCCAGATTAAAAAATTAGTCAGAAACAGGATACTTTCTGTGCTGGTTTTATTCTGATAATATGTTCTAACAAAACTAGTTGCTAGATAGTGGCATAAGCATTTCAATAGAGCATTGATACTATGTCCAGACACTTCATCTAAACAATTGAATTGAATTTCTTTTTCAGATTAAATAGAATTTGTTCCTTAAAAACTGGGTTTTTATGAAAAATACTGCAGTAGAAACAGCATTAAAAGATTATCAGTTGGACTGGGCATGGTGGTGCACGCTTGTAATCCCTGTGCTTGGGAGGCGGAGACAGGAGGATCACGCAGGTTCAAAGCCAGTATCTCTGGCTTAAGAGACCTTGTTTCCAAATAAAAAAAATATATATATATATAAATAGGTCTGGGAGTGTAGCCCGGAGATAGAAGGGCTTCCAGGAACCCCAGTGCCAAACACACACACACACACACACACACACACACACACACACACACACACAAAGAATATCAGTTAAAATTTTTAATGGAAAAAGTACTTTAAAAATAATTTAATTTCTATCTTAGATATGAGAAAATCAAAACCCAGACGAATGAAAATTTCTTTCCAGAATATTCTTAACCACTAATATAAATTTAAAAATAAGATCTAGATCTTATCTAGATCTAGATATGATAGAAAAATATAGAAATAATTATATATATTACATAATTACTTTAACTTGATATATATATGAATAATATATTTACTATAATTATATATAATGTAATTTTTAGAGCCTGCCATTTTTTTTTAGACTAAAAGTTTTATTTATTTATTTATTTTTTGGCACTGGAGATTTAACCCAGTAGTATGTGAGCTATCCCCCCAGGCCTATTTTATTTTATTTTATTCTATTTTTTTTAATAGATTCTCACTAAGATGCTGAGGGCCTTGCTAAATTGCTGAAGCTGGCTTCAGCCTGTGATCCTCCTGTCTCAGCCTCCTAAGCACTGGGATTAATTACAGTGTGTGCCACCACGCCTGGCTTTGTTTCTCATTTATTCCAGCAGGTCCCTGACTGCTGCCCCTCCCGCCATCTGTTCAGGTTTTTTTTTTTTTTTAATTAATTTATTTTTTTAAATTGGTGCATTGTAGTCATATATCAATCACATTGGAGTACAAGACTTGAGAGGATATACAAGCACACATCATCCAATTATCCCTCCTCCAGCCCCCATCCCATTCCCTCCCCCTCCCTCCATCCCACACTTCTATGGTGATTTACTTTGATACATTTGTTTATGTACCTCCTGTGTTTTAAAGAGGCTCCGTCCTCCAGTATTACATACCCTCTGATTGGTCACATTAGTTGCTTCACTATAGGGCCCTTTCTATAGCTCAACCTCTTCCTGTTGCCCTTTTCCTCCTAGTTATTGCTGATTAAGAGAAGCGTCTGAATTATATTTTCTGCGATATTTCTCTGTGCATGCTGCGTTGCAAGTACCAATCCCACTCTTGATGGTCCCAGTAGTGGCCTGGCTACTCAGTGGACTGATCCAGACCTCGCTGGCTCAAGCAGCGGCCTTGCCTCATGGGAGGACCCAGTTCTGGTCTCGCTGGCCCCTGAACTGGTCAAACCCCTAAGCTGGCTTTGGTCCCGGCCTTGGAGGCCGCAGGAGTGAACTTGCCTCACGCCAGGCTCCGATGCTGGCCATTGGCCCCTGCACCAGTCTAACCCCTTGGCAGGATTCCAATCCCAGCCTCGGAGGCCCCAGTACCGGCCTTGCCTCACAGCAGGCTCTGATGCCGGCCTTGCTGGCCCCAGCACCGGCCTAACCCCTTGGCAGGCTCTGATCCCGGATTTGGAGGCCCCAGCACTGGTCATGCATCAAGGCAGGCTCCGATGCCGGCCTCACTGGCCCCAGCAGCGGCCTAACCCCTCGGCAGGCTCCGATCCTGACCTCGGAGGCCCCAGCACTGGTCATGCCTCACGGTAGGCTCCGCTGCCGGCCTCGCTGGCCCCAGCACCGGCCTAACCCCACGGCAGGCTCTTATCCTGGCCTCGGAGGCCCCAGTACCAGCCTTGCCTCACGGCAGGCTCCGATGCCGGCCTCGCTGGCCCCAGCACCGGCCTAACCCCTTGGCAGGCTCCGATCCCGGATTTGGAGGCCCCAGCACTGGTCATGCATCAAGGCAGGCTCCAATGCCGGCCTCACTGGCCCCAGCAGCGGCCTAATCCCTCGGCAGGCTCCGATCCTGGCCTCGGAGGCCCCAGCACTGGTCATGCCTCACGGTAGGCTCCGCTGCCAGCCTCGCTGGCCCCAGCACCGGCCTAACCCCACGGCAGGCTCTTATCCTGGCCTCGGAGGCCCCAGTACCGGCCTTGCCTCACGGCAGGCTCCAATGCCGGCCTCGCTGGCCCCAGCACCGGCCTAACCCCTTGGCAGGCTCCGATCCCGGCCTCGGAGGCCTCAGCACTGGTCATGCCTCAAGGCAGGCTCCGATGCCGGCCTCACCAGCCCCAGCACCGGCCTAACCCCTCGGCAGGCTCTTATCCTGGCCTCGGAGGCCCCAGTACCGGCCCTGCCTCAAGGCAGGCTCCGATGCCGGCCTCACTTGTCCCAGCACCAGCCTTGCCTCACGGCAGGCTCCAATGCCGGCCTTGCTGGCCCCAGCACCGGCCTAACCCCTCGGCAGGCTCTTATCCTGGCCTCAGAGGCCCCAGTACCGGCCTTGCCTCAAGGCAGGCTCCAATGCCGGCCTTGCTGGCCCCAGCAACGGCCTAACCCCTCGGCAGGCTCCGATCATTTTTTTCTTTTATTGGTGTATTGTAATCATACATCTTCATAGGATACAAAATGGTAGAGGCATATATGTACATATCACTCATTTAGCTCTTTCCTACTTCCTACCCTCTTCCCTCCCCCTTCTTCCTTCTCATGTTTGGCTTAGTGATTGACTTTGATATGTTTATGAATGTAAATTATGTGCATTAGGGAGATTCCCTCTGCCTCCCTTTCATCATGCCTTATTTGTTCATCTAAGCTTTCTAATTCTTTGTCTAGATTTTCTTCTAAGACACATTTTCTCCCTAGCTTCTACATATTAGAGAAAGCATCTGGTGTTTTACTTTTGTGAATCTCACTTAGCATAATGTTCTCCAGTTCCATCCATTTTCCTGAAGATGGAATAATTTTTTTCTTCTTTATGCTTAGTAAAATTCCATTGTGTACATATGTCATAGTTTTGTAATTCATTAATCTGTTGATGAACATCTTGGCTGGTTCCATAATTTGGCAATTGTGAATTGTGTGGCTATGAACATAGATATGCATGCATGGATTAGTTTGGTAGTAGTTTGGTTTCCATTCTTCTTTTTTTTTTTTTTTGGTGGTACTGGGGTTCCTGGAAACCCTTCTATCTCTGGGATACACTTCCAGACCTATTTTATACCTTGTTTTATTTGGAAACAGGGTCTCTTTTTTAAATTTTTTATTGGTGCATTATATTCATACATCATATTAGTGTAAAAAACTTGTGTGTACATACATGTACACATCACTGATTCAACCCCTACCCAATTCTCAACCCATTCCTTCCCTGTTCCTCCTTCCCTTGCTTGGCTTGGTGTTGACTTCGATATGTTTAAGTACATTGTGTGTTTCAGAGAGTTTCAGAGATTTTCTTCTTCCCCCTCCTTTCTCCTCTTTTAGATTGCCTTGTTTGCTCTTCTATAGGATTTTCTTTTTCATCTAGAGTTCCTCCTATGACCCATTTCTCCATAGCTTTCACATATTAAGGAAAGCATCTGATTTCTTATTTTTTGTGACTGACTTAATCTCACTTAGCATAATGTCCTCCAGTTCCATACATTTCCCTGAATATGATGTAATTGAGTTTTTTTAATGGCTGAGTAAAATTCCATTGTTTACATACCCCACACTTTTGTAATCCATTCATCTGTTGATGGACATCTTGGCTGCTTCCATAGTTTGGCTATGATGAATTGTCCAGCTATGAACACAAATACACATGCATTAGTTTGGTAGTTTGGTTTCTTATCTTTTGGGTAGATACCCAGAAGTGGTATTGCTGGATTAAATGGTAAATTTGTTCTTATTCTTCTGAGGATTCTCCATACTGTTTTCCAAAGTGGTTACACTAATTTGCAACCCCACCAACAATGTTTAAGAGTTCGCACTTCTCCACATCTTCGCTAGCATCTGTTGTTGTTTGTGTTTTGAATGACTGCCATTCTAGTTGGAGTTAGGTGAAATCTCAGGGTACTTTTGATTTACATCTCTCTGGAAACAGGGTATCTTAAGCCAGCATGGCTGGCTTCAAACATGTGCAATCCTCCTGTCTGGGTAGCCTCCAAAGCATGGGGATTACAAGCATGTGCCACCACACCTGGCTGGTTTCCATTCTTTTGAGTAGATACCCAGAAGTGGTATTGCTGGATCATATGGTAGGTTCCTTAACACTTTTGTGAGGATTCTACAAGCTGTTTTCCAAACGGTTGCACTAATTTGCAATCTCACCAACAATGTATTAGAGTTTCCACTTCATCATATCTCCACCAGTATTTGTTGCTGTTTGTGTTTTGAATGATTGCCATTCTAATTGGAGGTAGGTGAAATCTCAGGGTAGTTTTGATTTGCATCTCTTTGATTACTAAAGATATTGAGCATTTTTATATAGTTATTGACTATTTGAATTTCTTTTTTTGTAAAGTGTCTATTTAGTTCATTTGCCCCTTTTTGATTGGATTATTTGTTTTCTTAGTGCTAAATTTGTTGAGTTTTTTGTTTATTCTAAATATTAGTTCTCTATTGGAGGAATACTTGGCAAAAATTTTCTCCCATTCTGTTGGCTCTTTGTTGAGGTTCTGTGTAGTTTTCTTTGCTGTACAGAAACTCTTCAGTTTAATGCAATCCCACATATTCATCTTCTTTTTAATTTCTTATGCTTTGGGGATGTTGTTGAGAAAGTTTTTACCTGTTCCTGTGTATTAAAGTGTTGGCACTATGCCCTCTTCAAAGAGCTGGAAGGTCTCTGATCTTATTTTCAATTATTTGATCCATCTTGAATTGACTCTTTTTTTTTTTGGTGGTACTGGGGATGGAACCCTTCTACCTCTGGGTTATACTTCCAAACCTATTTTATATTTTTATTTGGAAACAGGGTCTCTTAAACCAGGAAGGCTGGCTTCAATCCTGCGTGATCCTCCTGTCTCCACCTCCCAATAGCTTGGATTACAAGTGTGCAACACCACTCCTGGCACCATATGTTTTTATTACTATGGTAATTACTTGAAGTCAAATATTGTGTATCTCCTGCATGGATTTTGTTGCTGAGAACTACTTTGGCTATTTTGTTTTTTTTTTCTCCAAATGAATTTAAAAATGGATTTTTCTGTGTCTGTGAGAAATTACTTTGTTAATTTAATGGGTATTGCACTAAATCTGTAGGCAAATTTTTGAAGAATGTCCATTTTGATGATATTTATTCTGCCTATCCAAGAGCATGGAAGATCTTTTAATCTCCTAAAGTTGTCTTTGATTTCTTTTTTAATGCTTTATAATTGTCCTTGTAGAGGTCTTTTACTTCCTTGGTTAGGTTAATATCTAAGTATTTTGGGGAGGTTTAGTGAGTGGAAGTGTTTTCTGGATTTCTACTTTAGTAGATTTATGATTGTCATTCAGGAAAGCTTCTGATATTTAAGATTTACTTCGTATTCAGACACTTTGCTAAATTTGTTGATTAGTTCTATAAGCCTTTTGGTTGAGATTGTTTTGTCTTCTAAGTATAACATGTCATTTACAAATAGGGATAATATTAGTTATTTTCCTATTTGTACTCCTTTGATTTTTTTTTTTTTTTGCCTTATTGCTCTCACTAGAGTTTCAAGTACTATATTGAAAAGAAGTGCTGATAATGGACATTCTTGCTTTTTTCCTGTTTTAGGAGGAACTCGCACAGTTTTCCCCATTTAATATGATATTGACTGTGGGCCTATTTTATATTGCCTTTATGATGTTGAGGCATGTTTTTTCTATTTTGATTTTCTACAGTGCTTTTAGCATGAATGAGTGGTGGATTTTATCAGATGCATTTTCAGTATCTATTGAAATTATCATGTGATTTTTGTCTTTGGTTTCTGTTTACGTGGTCAATTACATGGAATATTTTTCATATGTTGAAACAGCCTTGCATCCCTGGGATGCACCTGACTTGGTCTTGGTGTATAATTTTCTTGATGTGGTTTTAAATGTGCATTGCTTATATTTTATTTAGCAGTTTTGTATCAAGTTCATCAACAATATAGGCCTATAATTATTTTTTCTTCAGCTGTCTTTATTTGATTTTGTTATTACTGTAATATTGGTTCATAGAATGTATTTAGAAAAGTCCCATTTCTTTTTATTTTATAAAATAGATTGAAGAGTACAGAAATTAGCTCTTTTACAAATGTTTTATAAAATGTACTTGGGAACCAATCTGGTCCTGGGCTTTTGTTTGATAGTAAACTCTTTGTAGCTGCTTCAATGTCTGTAATTGGTATTGTTCTGTTTAAATTATCTATATCTTTTCAACTCAATTTAGGAAAGTTGCATGTATCTAGAAATTTGTCAGTTTCTCCTAGAAATTGACAGACCTATTTTTTTTTTTTTTTTTTTTTTTTTTTTTTTTTTTTGCAGGTATGGGGATGGAGGCCAGAGGCATTTGACCTCCGAGCTACACCCCCTGCCCAATTTTTATTCTTTATTTTGAAACAGGATCTCACTGAGTTGCAAAGGGACTCACTAAGTAGATGAGGCTGTTCGTGAACCTCGATCCTCTGGTCTCAGCCTCCCGAATGCTGGGATTACAAGCATGCACCACCATGCCCATCTGACAGACCTATTTTTTATTTGAAACAGGTTCTCACTGAGTTTCAGAGGGCCTCACTAAGTATCTGAGGCTGTCTAAAAACCATGTTTCTCCTGTCTCTAAAGATAAAATGTGAGCCATTATACCTGGTGAGAGATGATTTTTAATTCCTAAAATTTTCAGTTTTTAAAAAAAATTTTAATGAGTGAATGAATGAATGAATGAATGAATAAATTTTTTTGGTGGTACTGGGGGTGGAAGCCAGAGGCTTTCCACCTCTGGGCTACACTTCTAGACTTATTTTATATTTTATTTGGAAACAGGGTCTCACTAAGTTGCTAAGAGCCTCACTAAGTAGCTGAGGCTGACTTCGAACCTGTGCAATTCTCCTGTCTCAGCCTCCTAGCCTTGTGGGGATTACAAGTGTGCGCCATGACTCCTGGCTCACATTTTTAGTTTTAACTTCTGTTTGAGGTAGTATTTGTTCTTTGCTTAGTCGATTGTTTAATGTATATTATTATTTCTCTGGTTCTGGTGTTTTTAATTTATTTTTTCTTTGTAATTTATCTATTTGACCATTTTCTCTACTGCTGTTTGGAAGACATAAATTTTTTCAGCTTCTCTTTGTTGTGGAAGATTTTTATTTATTCATCAAATTAGAGAGATATTTTTGCTGGGTAGAAAATTTGGGGCTGCAAGTTGTTTGCTTTCAGAATTTGTTATATGTTACTCCAGGCCCTCCCGGCTTCCATGACTTGGTTTGAAAAGTATGGAGTGATTCTAGTTGGTTTGATTCTGAATGCTTCTGAATGTCACCTGGTCTTTTACTTTTGTTGCCTTAATATTTTCTTATTGGCCTCTACATTAGTCAGTTTGACTATTATGTAATATAGTGAGCCTTTTCTCTGATCTTGTCTAAATGGGATCATATATATTTCCTTTACCTGTGTATTGACCTCTTTTTCTAGGTTTGGGTAATTGTCGGATATTACTTCTATGAAAAGATTGTTGATTTCTTTCATTTCAGCTTTTACTCCCTCTTCTATGCCTATTATTTTTAGGTTATCTTTTTGAAAATTGACTCAGAGCTCGTCAATGTCTAATTCATGCTCTCAAATTTTTCTTTCTAAATTATATAGTATGCATTCATTTTTGGAGTGCTCATTTTCTAAAAGCAAGATTCTATTTATCATGTGGACAAGCTTACTGTTTATATTTTGTATCGATGCCTTCACTTCACTTTGTATTGACTGCATCCTCACTTCCTTCAAGGTTTCTTTTTTATTCCTGTTTAGGATGTCTTATTATTTTTTTAATTGTTTATTTTTTTCAGGTTCTCTCTTATTTCTTTTCTAAAATCCTGTATCATTTTTACTATTAGTGTTCTGAGTTATTCTTCTGACAATTTCTACAATTCTGTGTTGATGGGTGTTGTTATTGTGGGGTGATAGAAGCTCATTGTTTTCTTGATATTCTTTCTTCTCGTGATTTCCAGTTTCTTAAGTTTATGTCTTTGTTGTTCATGATAGCTTTCTTTAATTCTGCAGGTTTCTTATGATTATTTTCTCTTTCTTTATAGGATCTTATTATAGAGGTAGATATATACCACTTGGTATGTCTTACAATTGAATAACCTCTACTATATAGCTATTCTCTGTATATATTACCCTTTCATACCAATCTTGAAAACTGTCTTCTATCACTCCAAGTCTGTTCATACTGTATATTGTCAATACTGTGCTGTGCTTAGATTACTCTGGGGCTTCTTATACCCACTGCAATGGTGGCTTTGGTGGGTTTTAGGTGTTAAAATCTGTGTATAAAGTCTGTCACCTCTATTATAGGGAGCAGGCTAAGAGGTGTGAGGAAAACAGTTTGTTATCTATGCATTTTTAAACCTCAATGTATGGGCTCTTGGGCATTCCCTTCTGTCATCTGTGGTTAGTTTATATTTAGTCTTTGGCAGCTTCTTCTGGGGACTCACCTCTCTAGTTTCATCTCATCAATAGGGATTTAGAATTGTCAACTGGTATATGCCAAGGCAAGTTGTCTTGAACTCAGTAGTGAAGATTGGGTGTGGGTGGGGGCAAGTAATGGGTGAAGAAATAGGGGAGATAATATGATTGAATAAAATGAGAGTTTGAGTATAGTAAGGTTATTTATGGTAGAGATGAGTAAGAGCAATATATAGGAGGATTCTAGTTTTTAATGGAGTACTTACATATAGTGATATGAAATGGACTAACTTTTTTTTTGTGGTATTGGTGATGGAACCCAGGGGCATTCTACCTCTGAGCTACACCCCCTACCCTACTATATCTCCTACTATGGAGAGCACAGACCTAGAAATGGAGAGCACAGAGCCAAAAGCCAGAGGGCACATAGCCCAGGGCTGGGGGATGTGGACCAAAAGACCAGGGAAAACAGAGCCTAGGGCCAGACAGTGCAGAGGTCAGGCCAGAAAGTGTAGTGTGCAGGGTGGAAAACACAGAACCCTGATATTACATGGAACTCATTTACACTCAACACCCAGACACCTGAGTACAAAGCTGTCAGAGGTGAGAGATAGGCACAATCACTCTTAAAGTGGGTAAAAATATGATAATAGGTTACAGACCAAATTAGAGACATTAGAATATACTCCAGAATCTACCACAGTGAATAGACATATAGATATTGTATGGGCCTATATATGGGCTATATATATATTAGCAGGACTGCTGTATTTTTTTCTTTCACACTGTCACTAGATCTTTTTTTATTTTATTCTGGTTGTTTTTTGTCTTTGATTTATAATTGTTAGCTTTTGTAACTTGTTTTGTTACTTTATGCATGTTTGTTTGCTCCCTCTTCTATTTCTTTTACAAGCTTCTTCCCTCTAGCCAATCTACTCTCTTCTCTCAAAACTTTTCTTTTCTTACTGTATCTTCCTGTTTTATATTGAAACTATTTCATATCTCCATACCTCAATACTCAGTACTAACTATAGGAATCTTACTATCTAACTTTTGCTCATTCTCAACCAGATACTCCCTTATTATACTTAATTTTTTACTCATCTTCATCATATCCTCTACTTTATTCAACTTCTGTACACATCACTCTAGCTCCTCCCCCCCTTACCCAACCCTCACCATTGATAAAAGTACTGCTTACCCATGCATGAACCTGCTGACACCTCTAAATCCTTACTGCTAACATTAAATCAGACAGATTATCCACAGAGTCATTCACAAAAAAAGATCTCAGGACATCAGAAAAACAAACCCAAAAACCCTGAAAATATAAGAACTAGAAACAGTGAGGAAATAAGGGAAATCACGAATACTGACCTACAAAAAATACAACAAGAAAAATTCTGAATCCTAATCTTCAATATGATGAAAGGCCTCACAGTAAGTGTACAAGAAATGAAAAAGAAATGGAGACATTAAGAAAGGGTCAGAAGATGTTGAGGGAAATGAGTTGATAAATGAAATGAAGACAGCAATAGAAAGAACTTCTGGAAGTTTAGATAAAATGGAAAACAGAATATCACTGTTAGAAGACAGTTTATTCAAAACTGAAAGCACAGTAAACAGCATACAGAAGACAATACAACAACAAAACCTAAACATCCAATAACTATGGGACAACATGAAATGTCCTAACTTACAGATAAAAGGCATTGAAGAAGGGATAGAAGTGCAGACCAAGAGTATTCATAATCTCTTCAGAGAAAAAAATTTTAAAGACTTTTCCAAATATGGAAACAGGCTTGGACATACATGTACAGGAGACATACCGAACACCATTAAGACAAGATTAAAGAAGGAACTCACCATGCCATGTAATAATCAAAATGATCCCCATAGAGGCTAAGGAGATAATCTTAAAAGCAGTGAGAAAAAAATGGGCAACATACAGGGAGCATAACAATAAAAATCACCCCAGACTTTATAAGACAGAGACTGGCAATGTGGATTTAAAAACATAATCCAAATATATGCTGCTTGCAAGAAACTTACATTATAGCCAAAGACATTCATAGGCTTAAACTGAAAGGATAGAAAAAGATATATTATTCCAATGGAGACCAAAAACAATCAGTGGTAGTAATACTGAAATTCAACAAAACAGACTTTAGGCTAAAACACATCAGAAGAGACAAAGCAGGGCACTTCCTTTAATTAAAAGGAACAATCCACCAAGAAGATATAATGATAGTAATGTTTATGCCCTAAATGTGGGTATACTCACATTTGTAAAACAAACCTTCAGTAATGTTTATGCCCCAACTGTGAAATAGACCCAAATACAATAATATATATTGGAGGACTTCAACACACCACTCACACCACTAGATTGATCTTAAAGGCAAAAGATGAGTAAAGACTCTTCAGAACTAAAGAAAACTATAAAACAAATGGATCTAAAAGACATATACAGAATATTTCAAAAAGGAAAAGCAGAATACACATTCTCCTCAGCAACCCATGGAACCTTCACCCAAAGGATCACAAAACAAACCCCAGCAAATTCAAAAGATGTAATATAAATCCCTGCATCTTTTCAGATGACAATGATGTGAAAATGAAAATCAACAAGAGGAAGATCAAAAGAAACTATTTAAATAGTTGGAAATTAAATGATACATTATTGAATGATGAATGGGTAAGATCAGAAATAAGGGGAGAAATAAATAAATAAGTAAAAATAGAGAAAACATACCAAAATTTATGGGATACTTTGAAGAGGTGTTAAGAGGAAAGTTTATAGCACTGAGTGCCCACAGAAGAAGAACAGAGTCACCAAATAAAGAACCTAATGACACATTTCAAGGACCTATGAAAACTGTGTCTAATCGGAAAGCCAGCAGAAGGCAGGAAATAATTAAATCAGAGCAGAAATATATAATATAGAGAATAAAAATAATTCAAAGAATCAATAAAACAAAAAGCTGGTTCTTTGAAAGGATTGATAAGATTGACAAACTCCTGGCAAACCTAACTGCAAGAAAGAGAATCAAGTGAAATCATTAAAATCATAAATAAAAAAGGAGACATCACCACAGACCATAAGGAAATTTAAAATTTTAAAAACTTATACTCCCTATAGACTAGAAAACATGGAAGAAATCAACAGATTTCTAAGCACATATAACCTACCTAAATTGAACCAAGAGGACATAGCAAGCCTAAAACAACCAATAGCAAGCAAAGAAATAGAAACAGCAATAAAAATTTTATCATCAAAGAAAAGCCCAAGCCCAGACAAGTATTCACCTAAGTACTACCAAACCTTCAAGAACAACTAATACCAATACCTCACAATTTTTTCTGGGAAATCAAAAGAGATGGAATTTTCCCAAATTCTTTCTATGAGGCCAGTATCATATTACTACCAAAACTAAAGAAAGATACCTCAAGAAAAAAAAAAAGAGAGAGAGAGAGAATTACAGACCAAACTCTCTGATGAACACAGATGCAAAATTCTAAACAAAATACTAGCTATACACATTCAAAACCATTTCAAGAGAATTGTGGTTTCATTCCAGAAAAGCAAGGCTGATTCAACATATGCAAATCAATATATATTATTCACCACATAAATAGAACTAAAGAACAAAAGCACATGATCATATTAATAGATGCTGAAAAAGCATTTGACAAAATCCAACACCCATTCATGTTAAAAAAAAACACTGCAGAAAATTGGAATAGACAGAATGTATTTCAACAACATTAAGGCCATATACAATAAACCCAAAGCCAATATATTGAATGGGGAAAAACTGCAAGAATAGTCTCTAAAATCAGGAACAGACAAGGATGTCCGCTATCACCACTCCTTTTTAAGATAGTCCTCAATACTTTTGCCACAAAAATAAGACAAGAGGAGAATATTAAAGAATTCAATTAGGAAAAGAAGAATTAAAATTATCCTTGTTTGCAGATAACATGATCCTTTATCTAGAATACCCAAAGAACTCAACCAAAAGAATACAGGAGCTGATTAACCAATTCAGCAAAACTGCAGGATACAAAATCATTCTTAAAAAAAGCTGCTTTTCTATATGTCAATGAATGCACAATGAAACAACTAAAGAAAAATTCCATTCACGATACCCCCCAAACCAGTAAAATACCTAGGAATAAAGCTAACCAAAGATGTAGAAGACCTCTACAGTGAAAGTTATAAAACATTAAAGAAAGAAATTGAAGAAGACTTTGGAAGAAGGAAAGATCTCCATTGCTCACAAATAGGCAGAATAAATATCATCAAAATGGTCAATCTGTCAAAAGTGATCTACCAATGCAATGCAATGCCTATCAAAATACCAATGACATTCTTCATAGACCTAGAAAAAATCAGTCATAAATTTTATATAGAGAAATAAAAGACCCAGAATAGCTAAAATAATTTTCAGCAATAAGAACCATGCAGGAGGCTTCACAATTGTTGACTTCAAATTCTACTACAGAGTGATAGTAGTTAAAACAGCAGGTATTGGCACAATAATACCAAAGTCACACAGACCAAAGGAACAGAATAGAAGATACAAAAACAAATCCACACACTTATAGTCAATTGATCTTTGACAAAGGGCCCAAACTCATTTGATGGGGGAAAGACAGCCTTTTCAAGAAATGGTGCTGCGAGAACTGGGTATCTATTTGTGGAAAGATGAAACAAAATATTTTCCTCTCAGCATGCACAGAAATCAACTCAAGATGGATCAAAGACTTGGAAATTAGACCAGACACTGTGAAGTTATTAGAGGAGGGCATAGGCTCAACACTCCAACATATAGGCACAGGTAGTATGTTTCTCAACAAGAACTTCAAACCACAGGAAATTAAAACAAGAATTAACAAGTGGGATGGCATCAAACTAAAAAGTTTCTGCTCATCCATGCAAACAGTCAAGAACCTAAAGAGAAAGCCTACAGAATGGGTGAAGATCTTTACCAGCCACCACTCTGATAGAGGGCTAATATTCAGAAACTAAAAGAGCTCAAAAGAGTCTACAATATATATCAAAACAAATATCCCTGTCAAGTAATGGACACTTGAATTGAATAGACACTTCACAAAAGAAGAGATACAAATGGCCAATAGATACATGAAAAGATGTTCAACATCATTAGCCATCAGGGATATGCAAATCAAAACTACAGTGAGATTCCATCTAACTCCAATTAGAGTGGCAAGCATCAAGAAGTCAAATAATGACCCAGGTGTGGTGGCACACACTTGTAATCACAGCAATTGGGAGGCTGAGGCAGGAAGATCATAGTTTCCGGACAGCCTCAGCTACTTAGTGAAGCCCTTTGCAACTCAGTGAGACCCTGTTTCAAAATAAAGAATTAAAAATAGGTCTCGGGTATCGCTTACAGGTAGAATGTCCCTGGGTTCCATCCCCAGTACTGAAAAAAAAAAAAAAGTCAAATAACAACCAATGCTGGTGAGGATGTAGGGAAACAGGAACTCTTTTACACTTTTGGTGGGAATGAAAACTAGTTCAGCCTCTATGGAGATCAGTGTAGAGATTTCTTTGAAAACTGGGAATAGATCTATTATATGATCTGGCTATACCACTCCTGGGTATCTTTCCAAAGGGGATGAAATCAGAATTACAGTAACATATGCATACCCCTGTTTATAGCAGCACAATTTGTAATAGCCAAAATATAGAACCAACCTAGGTCTCCATCAACAGATGAATAGATTGCAAAATTATGGGAAATGCACACAACAGAATTCTACTCAGCAATAAAGAACAAAATCATGTTATTCTCAAGAAGATGTAAAGACCTTGAGAACATTATGTTAATGAGATCAGCCAAGCTCAGAAACAGAATGAACATATGTTTTCTCTAATATGCCCAAACTAGTGAGTATTAGAGATACCAAAGGGACTCCAGATAATGGAAGGAAAACCTCAGTAAATCTAGAAAGGAAGAGTAGGGGAAGAAGAAAGCTGAGGGTGAATAATGGGGAAGCTACATTCAAATATATGTATAAGTGTGAATGTAGCAAGTTAACCTGTACACTCATTGATGGGAGGGGGAAAGGGGAAATGGGAGGGAGGAGGGCACCAAGTACTGTGCGAATATATGCCATTGTCAATATGATCCACATTATGATGTGAAAGTATAGTGTACCAATAAAATTTTTTAAAAAGTTTCTCATCTATTATAACCTAGTAGATTGTCTATGTTTAAGAGAAAGACTAATGCAAATATAGTAATTATCTTAATACATTTTTATTTTGGCAGAAAAGTTTTCTTAAGTGCACTTTGTAGAATGGTCTAAACATTAGTCTATGGTGGATTGATTTTACTTGAAAAGTCTTCGATTTAAAAAGCAGAGAATATATGTGTGGCCACAAATAAAGTGGCATGTTTTATTTTTTTACCAAAAAGTGTAGTGATATTCTTTAAATAAAAAATTCTATTTTTATGGTTATACCTTATTTTTTTATACCTTAGTGTGAGAGCTACTCTGACAGTTTAGAGGGTTTGAGTTTTCTACTGTGACATAGATTCACTCAACCACTTTACAATTAAACCTGCAAAATCTTTATCTTCAATGATGTACACTGGTGAATTTCTAAAATCATTAACAAATTATCCAGGTAATGTATTTTCATAATAAAACTATCCTAATAACCTTGGATTAAATGTATTTTTTATTCTAGTTGAAGGATAAATATGCAGGTATTTAACATTGATTATTAATTTAAATTTTGAATTTTTAAACTTTGAAAACAAACGTAGTCATGAAGGAAAAATATATTCTATATCATCTCATTCTGGATCAAAGTCTAAAGTATTGCCATTTATCTGTCTAGTTAACTGACTTTTGGGGAAAATCCATGTGGCAAATAAGCCTTTTAATAGCGATTACTAGTTGTTTAAGCTATTTATTAATTTTTATCTGAAAATAAAATTAACAGTGAATTGGATCATCCCAAATAAAATCTAAAGACAGTGTTCTATGACTTTTTGCTATGGAATTTTTATAATTTTGTCATTCTTCTTTCACCATATGCTGAAAAAAATGCTCTAGGAACACACTGAATATGCATGAATAAAATTCTTCATGTTTTCAGTCAAGTTTCCTAAATGCAGAGGAATTCAGTCACATACATACATTGAGGTAAGGCTCATCATAAAAAAATGAAATATATAGGGAAGAGAGGAATGCGATATAAACAAGGGCACAGAGGCTAGTCCAAGCAAGAACTTGTAATGTCCCTGTAATGTTAATTCCTTACCCACTAATGTCTCACACTGAGTCAAGAGTATCTGTGGAGTTTGTAACTCTTAGAACTTCCTGTTTGAACATTTGGAGAGGTCAAGTAACCTATATATCCTCTGTGAGGTGGTTTCTTTTTTTTAATTTATTTTTATTGGTGCATTGTAATCATACATCATATTGGAGTACAAGACTTGAGAGGATATACTAGCACACATCATCCAATTAGCCCTCATCCACTCCCATTTCATTCCCTCCCCCTCCCTTGATCACATGTTTTTTTAGTGATTAACTTTGATACATTTGTTTACATACCTCCTGAGTTTTTTGGGGTTTTTTTTTTGTTGTTGTTGTTGTTTTTTTGGTGGTACTGGGGGTGGAACTGAGAGGCTTTCTACCTCCGGGCTATACTCCCAGACCTTTTTTATATTTTATTTGGAAACAGGGTCTCACTGAGTTGCTGAGAGCCTCACTAAGTAGCTGAGGCTGGCTTTGAACCTGTGCAATACTCCTGTCTCAGCCTCCCAAGTGCGGGGATTACAAGCGTGCGCCACCACGCCTGGCCCTCCTGAGTTTTAAAGAAGTTCCATCCTCCTCCCCTATCCCATACCCTCTGATTGGTCACCTTAATTGCTTCGCTATAGGGCCCTTTCTATAACTCGACCTCTTCCTGTTACCCCTTTCCTCCTAGTTATTGTGGATTAGGGGAAGAATCTGGTTTTTATTTTTGGCGATATTTCTCTGTGCATGCCGCATTGCAAGTACCGATCCCACTCTTGACAGCCCCAGTAGTGGCCTGGCTACCCAGTGCACTGATCTAGACCTTGCTGGCTCAAGCAGTGGCCTTGCCTCATGGGAGGCCCCAATTCTGGCCTCGCTGGCACCCGCACCGGCCTAACCCCTTGGCTGGCTCCGATCCCGGCATCGGTGGCCCCATCACCTACCTTGCCTCAAGGCAGGCTCTGATCCCAGCCTTGCTGACCCTGGCACTGAGTTAACCCCCCGACAGTCTCCTATCCTGGCCTCAGAGGCCCCAGCACCAGCCTTGCCTCACGGCAGGCTCTGATCCTGGCACTGCTGGCCCCGGCACTGGCCTAACCCCTCAGCAGGCTCCGATCCCGGCCTCAGAGGCCTCAGTAGCGGCCTTGCCTCAAGGCAGGCTCCAATGCTGGGCACTTGCCCCAGCACTGGCCTACCCCTTGGCAGGCTCTGATCCCAGCCTCAGAGGGCCCAGCACCGGCCTAACCCCTCGGCAAGTTCCAATCCCAGGCTCGCTGGCCCCAGCTCCAGCCTACCCTCTCGGCAGGCTCCGATCCCGGCCTCACTGGCCCCGGCACAGGCTTTATGTCTCAGCAGGCTCCAATCCAGGCCTCGGAGGCCTCAGCACAGGTCTTGCCTCACGGCAACCTCCGATCCCGGCCTTGCTGGCCCCAGTACCAGCCTACCCTCTCTGCAGGCTCTGATCCCAGCCTTGGAGGCCTTAGTAGCGGCCATGCCTCATGGCAGGCTCCGATCCCGGCCTCGCTGGCCCCGGCACTCGCCTAACCCCTCGGCAGGCTCTAATTCCAGCCTTGGAGGCCTCAGTAGCGGCCTTGCCTCAAGGCAGGCTCTGATGCCGGCCACTGGCCCCGCCACTAGCCTACCCCCTCAGCAGGCTCCGATCCCGGCCTCGGAGGCCCCAGCAACGGCCTTGCCTCACGTCAGGCTCCAATTCCAACTTTCCTGACCTTGGCACTGGCGATCCCGGCCTCAGAGGCCTTAGTAGTGGCCGTTCCTCATGGCAGGCTCTGATCCTGGCCTCAATGGCCCCGGCACCAGCCTTATCCCTCAGCAGGCTCCAATCCAGACTTCGGAGGGCCCAGCACTGGCTTTGACTCACAGCAGGCTCCACTCCCGGACTCTCTGGCCCCAGCACCGGCCTAACCCCCCCGGCAGGTTCCGATCCCGGCCTCAGAGGCCTCAGTAGCGGCCTTGCCTCAAGGCAAGCTCCGATGCCAGCCGCTTGCCCTGGCACTGGCCTAACCCCTTGGCAGGCTCTGATCCTGGCCTTGGAGTCCCCAGTACTGGCCTTGCCTCACGGAAGGCTCCAATCCCAGCCTCACTGGCCCTGACACCAGCCTAACCCCTCGGCAGGCTCCAATCCCGGCCTCGGAGACCTCAGTAGCAGCCTTGCCTCACAGCAGGCTCTGATGATGGCCATTGGCCCCAGCACCGGCCTAACCCCTCGGCAGGCTCCGATCCCCACTTCAGAGGCCCCAGCACCGGCCTTGCCTCATGGCAGGCTCCAAACACAGGTGTGCTGACCCCGTCGCTGGCCTCACCTCTCGGTAGGCTCTGATCCGAGCACCCCCTTTATCCAGCAGGTTGTCCCACGTTCACAAGGGTGCGTGGTGGTAGCATTCTGCCTCTGGGGTTATTACCTCAAAAGTTCCAGGTATAATGCATCATATCTCTGCCTCCCCTGAGTACTGGACACTGCCATTGCCACTGCCTCCACCATTTCAAAAATTTCCCAAGATCTTTTTCCACTCTGAATGTTGTCCAGTGTTCCTAAGTATGCGTTACAGTAGCATTTGATGTTTGGTATAATTTCTCCAAAAAATAAGATTGGTAGGATCAGAGGTCTGCCTCTCCTGAATACAAGTCTCTACCACCATCGCAGCGACCACTTCCAACACTGCCTTCCTCCTAGGTCTCCGCTAAACTCTATACTTACAGGTGATGTCCAGGATTCTTAAGAATGTAGAGAAGAAGCAGTCCTTCGAGGGGAATTTTTCCAAAAATTCCAGTTCATTTGCATAATTTTTGTCTGCATCTCCAGTATTCTGTCATCTGCAATGGCCTTCTTGACCCCTCTCTGATATTTTTCTTTTCTTTTCTTTTACCTTTTTCTTTTCCTTTTTTTTTTTTTTTAATAAGATAAGACAGTATGTGTGGTTTGAGGAAGTTGTGGGATCAGGCACTCAGTAGCACTTCGGCCGGGCCCAGGTTCTTCTAGGGGTCCTGCGTGCCCCACACAACCCCCACCCGGGACCCAGGGTCCTGTGGCCTGGGCCCTGGTTCTTCCAGGGGTTCGGTGTGCCTCACGCGGCCCCACCAGGGGCCCAGGATCCTGCGACCTGTGCCCTGATTTCTCAGGGGGCACGCCATAGCCCCACCAGACCCCCACCGGGGCCCAGGGCCTTACGACCCAGGCCCCGGTTTCTCAGGAAGTTCGGAGTGCCCCGCATGACTCCACCCTGGGCCCAGATCTCTGGGCCCCGGTTCTTCCAGGGGTCCGGTGTGCCCCACACGGCCCCCGCCCAGGGCCCAGGGCCTTGCAACCCAGGCCCCAGTTTCTCCGGGGGTCTGGCATTCTCCGCACGACTCCGCCCAGGACCCAGAGTCCTACGACCCAGGCCCCAGCTGTTCCAGGGGTCCAGCGTGCCCTGCCTGACCCCTGCCTGGGGCCCAGGGTCCTGCAACCCATGCCCCGGTTTGTGAGGTGGTTTCTATCAAACTACTTCAAATATCTTGGGAAGCTCATGAATATATGATATGTAGTTAGCCATAAAAATGTAAGCATATAGGGGAAAATACAAGCAAGGTAGCTATATTATTTTTCTCATCACTGTAATCAAAATACTTGAGAAGTAAAACTGGAGGAAAAAAGGTCTATTAACTCATGACTTTAGAGATTCCATTGAGCCAGGTTCAAGTCTGGCTGGCTCAAAGACTGAAACTGTAGGGCAGCAGTGACTCAGGGCATGGCAGAAGAAGAAAAGTGCTTACCAAATAGCTGCTAGGAAAACAAGAAGAGAAAAAGAAAGAAGGGGGGAAGATATTTGAGGCCAGGGAGAGATAGTCCTCAAAGCTATACCCCCAGTGACTTACCACCTCCAGCCAGGTCCCATGTGCCTAAAAATCCACTCAACGTAGTAATCTGTCAATGGATTTTTCCACTGATTAGACTAGATCTCTGATTCAATTAGTTCACCTTTGGAGTTTTTACATTGTCTATAGTTGAGCTTTTCCGGGAGAAATTCTATATGTAAACTATAACAGTGACAATAGCAGTGTGTACACCTGGATTTTATTATTTTAAAGCAATGTGTCTAAAAATATAACCTATGGGACAGCATTACCTATAACTCCTGACAATATTATAGAAAGGCAAATGTATTGGTCTCATCCCAGACATAGTAAGTCACAAATGCTGAGATGAGCCCCAGAAATCTGTGCTTTACAAAGCATTCCAAGTGACTCAGATCGAAGTAAAAACGTGAGTGTGGCCATTGCCATGTGATATGTGTAAATCCATAGCAAAGACAATGGTTTTGAAAGAATATGTGTCTCACCCATCACACTCCCACTTTGGAAAAAGAAGATTCCTGGTTCTAAATTTGAGGGTGTTGATACAGACAGGAAAGAAAAAGAGTAAGATATTGAATCCTAAATATGAGACCCTAAGTTCTGCCACTCTTCTAAGATAAAATAGCAAGAGAGATAGGGATGACTGAAACCCACAGTGAATACAGGACAATCCAGAGCAGAAGATAATGTGTGTGTGTGTGTGTGTGTGTGTGTGTGTGTGTGTGTGTGTGTGTTTGGAAGAGAATGTGTGTGTGTGTGTGTGTGTGTGTGTGTGTGTGTGTGTGTGTGTGTGATTTTGGGAATTGAACCCATGGGCATTTTCCCTCCAAGCATTATACACACAGAATTATTATTTTCTACTTCAAAACAGGGTCTTGCTAGGTTGATGAGTCTCAATACGTGCTGAGGCTAAGTGCTAAGTTCTCACTATGTTACTACATACTGATCTCAAACCACCTGTGGTCCTCCTGTCTGTACCACCACACCTAGCTTACCCTTATTTTGTTTTTTTCTAGTTGTACTAGGGAATAAACCCAGGAATGTTCTACCTCTAAACTATACCCCTAGCCCTTTTTATTTTTAGTTTTTGTTTTGAAACAGGATCTCGCTCAATTGTTATGAGTCTTGCTATGTTGCTGAGGTTATCCTTAAACCTGCAATCCACCTGTCTCAGCCTCCCAAGTACTGGGATTACAGGCATTCTTCACCATGCTGATTTATCCTTCCATTTTACACTAAATAAAAACACACAAAATATTTAAAATATTTTTATTTAATTATATTTTGTTACTAGTGACTGAACAGGAGCCATTCTACCTCTGGGCCACACTTGTTCTTATTTATTTATTTATTTATTCCTTTATATATTTTTAAACAAGTTCTTGCTAAGTTGCTGAGGCTGGCCTCAAACCTGTGATCCCTCTGTCTCAATCTTCTATGTACTGGGATCATGGGTGTTTAAGCCACCACCCTGGCTTAAACAGAGTTTTTGAAAAAAGTAAAAAAAATGAGTATTACTTTCAAATTGCCTGAGTTTATTGCCTGCAGGCTCTTTCTAGGTGAACTGTACAAAGCTGGACTCCAAAAGAAACCCAGATGTTTTTTCACCGTGAGTTGAAGAGAAAGGGATTAGATTTCAAGGAGGCTTGGACAACTAGAATTTTTGAGGAAACAATAAAAGAAAAAGGTAAAGCAGGAAAGAGTTCCAGGTATCTGTAAAAGGTTATGTACTATAATATTTTTGGCTGAGTGCTTATACTCTGCATGTGTATAAGAAAAAAATTCTTAAGTCAGAAAAAGGAATGGGTAAAAATAGTCATAAAAAAGCCTATAGTTTATTCAGAGAGAGAGAGTTAGGAATAGTGGTTTGTGCCAATAGTCAGAATGAAAAAAAAAAAAAGCTTTATAATAAATGTGATATCAGATAAAAATTTCAAATAATTATGGGGCTGAGTTAGTCCTAAACCAAAGGTTGATTCAAGCCTGCTATAACACAATTTATAAGCACATATCAAGGGATTCAACAGATTATAAGCAATAATTAACGAAGGATACAACTGACCATATGCAATTTAACATTTTCAAAAGTTATTATGCAGCTACTATTATAAAAAATATTTTTTGTGTGGGTCTGCGGATGGAACCCAGGGACATTCTACCTCTGAGCTATACCCCCTGCCCTGTTTTTTATTCTTTATTTTGAAACAGGGTCTCACTAAGTTGCAGAGGGCCACACTAAGTAGCTGAGGCTGCCGGGTGAATTACAATCCTCAGGTCTCAGCCTTCCAAATGCTGGGATTACAAGCATATTGTGATATTATTAGTAAATGGAAAGACTATCTAGCTCTATAAAAACATAACAAATGTAGGGAGATACACGTTTATAGTCGATGAATTGCAACAAAGGTATTGAGATAATACAGAGGTGGAAAATAATGTTCAATAAATGTTGGTATCAGTTAATGATTGCTGTGTTGAAAATTACCCTAAAGCCGGGTGTGGTGGTGCATGCTTGTAATCCCAGCATTTGGGAGGCTGAGAGAGACAGGAGGATTGTGGTTGGCAGACATCCTCAGCTACTACTTAGTGAGGCCCTTTGCAACTCAGTGAGATCCTGTTTCCAAATAAAGAATAAAAAAATAGGGCAGGGGGTATAGCTCAGAGGTAGAATGTCCCTGAGTTCCATCCCCAGTAGTGCAAAAATAAAGAAAAAAAAGAAAAAAGAAAATCACCCTATACATATAGCTCGAAATGTTGATATTGATCTTATTACAATTTCTTTTTTTGTGTGTGGTAGTGGGGATGGAATCTAGGGGCATTCTACCTTTTAACTACACTCTCAGCCTTATTTTTTTCTTACAAAATGTTATACTTTTATTGATGCATTATAGTCTTACATGATATGTAGTTCATGGTGACATACACGCACATAGTACTTGGTGAGCTTTGCCCTGGCTCCCGCCTCTTCTCCCCCTTCCCCTACAGGGTAGTGAGATTGGCACTGGTATTATCACATATGTGCATAATGTCAATGGAAGTTTGTCCTTCATTGATCTTCCCTCTCTTCCCTCTCCTTCCCCTAGACCACCTCCCTGGCTCCAATAGGGTTTCTCCTCCATTATCTGGAGTCCCTCTTGTACCCTGATTATTCTCTAGCTTCCAATCATGAGAGAAAACATATTACCCTTCACTTTTTTTCCCCATTACAATACCAGGAATTGAACCCAGATGCATTCTATCTCTGAGATACACCCCCAGCCTTTTTTTTTATTATTCTTTATTTTGAAACAGGTTCTCACTAAGTTGCAGAAGGCCTCACAAAATAGCTGAGGCTTGCTGTGAACCTGCAATCCTCCTGTCTCACCCTCCCAAGTACAGGGGTTACATGCATGAATAACCACATCCAGCATGACCCCTTTCTTTCTTTTTTCCTTCCTTCCTTCCTTCCTTTTTTTTTTTTTTTTTTTTTTTTTTTTTGCTTTATTTTGAAACAGGGTCTCAGTGAGTTGCAAAGAGCCTCACTAAGGAGCTAAGGCTGTCTGCGAAAGGTGATCCTCCTCCCCCAGCCTCCTTAATACTGGGATCACAAGCATTTGCCACTATGCCTGGCTTCATATTTAAATTTCTATGGGTCCAGAATTTTAGTTAAATTTAGCTAATATCTCTGACTCAAGATTTCTCCCACGCTACAAGCCGTGTGCTAACTATATGTGGCTTCAGTCTATTTGACCCTCAGGAACTGTTGGATAGAAGCCTTCCATTTCTCATATGTTTTTGTCCAAAGTCTATGCTCAATTTCATTCCATATGGGGCCACTTTATTTAAAAAGCTCACAACATACAGTAAAGTGGGTAGAGAAGAGTAGAGAGAGGGAGAGAGAGGCAGAACTAAAAGAAAGATGTAGCCTCTTGTATCATAGTCAGAGGAGTGACACCCCATTACTTTGTTCCATCCCATATTTGGTTCATTAGCAGCCACTATATGCAGCCCACACACAAGGGGAGGCATTAAACAAAGATGTGAATACCAGGATGCAGAGATTATTTAGAACCATTTAAGAAGCAGCCTACCAAAATTCATTTTTTGGTCCCAATGACTCAGGTCCTTTCTTTTGAAAAATGCATTCTTGCATTCCTCAAATTGCCAAAACCCTTGCCCTTTCAGAGTAGCAGATTAACATCTGGAATTTTACCACCTCTTTCAGGTCCAGATGTGGAGGAGGCACTGCAGGTATAGCTCCTTAAGTGTAACTCCTAAACTGTAATTCTACTTAATCAGTAAATGTATAGAATTAATTATAAAATCTATCTGTCCCCTAAACTCTATGATATTGTGATAAGAACAATTGAAGCCAGGAATATTCAATATCCATGGTACACTCCAGCTTGATTTTATTTTATTTTTTTATTTGAAATAGGATCTCAAACTTGTGATCTCTAGGATTAGAAGTATGCACCATGCCCAGATCTTTGTATTAGTACCAGATACAACAATTACTGCAAAGTGGATCACAGACACAAATGCAACCAGCAAAATTATAGAAATTCCAGGAGATCATAATGTCACTTTATTAGGCAAGTAATGTTTATATATATATATATATATATATATATATATATATATATTTTCCATGTATATTTCAATATATGAACATGTATAAAAGTATCTATAAATACATATAATAAACATACATATATACATATAAAGTAAGCTTTGTCAAAGTTATAAATTAAAAACTTAAAAAAGATTTAAGAAAAGTTAAAGGAAACTGTAGTATATAGAAAATCTTTTCTTGTATTTTCTTCTTTTAGTACTGGAGATTAAACCCAGGGTTATTCTACCTCCAAGCTACACTCCCAGTTTTTGTCAGGTCTGTTGTTTATTTTGAAACAGGGTCTTGCTAAGTTAATGAGGCTGGTCTTGAATCTATGGTCCTCCTGTTTCAGCTTCCCCAAAGTATTAGTATTAAAGGAATGAGTTGCTATACCTTGCTATATCTATATAAAATATATCTCCGAAGAACATATATTCAGAATTCATCGAGAAATCTTAAAACTGAATTTTATTGCAAAGAATGCAATAAAAAATGGGCCAAAAATAATTTAAAAAATTCTTCAACAGCCACTTCACTGAAAAAGACATATGGATGGCAAATAAGCACATGCAATTTCTCAACATTGTTAGACATTAGGGAAATGCAAATTAAAACAACCACATAACAACTAGAATGGTAAAATTAAAGACAAAATATGGAGTGTTGATAAAGATATAAAGCAAGTGGAATTCACATACATTTCTCGGAGGAGGTGCAAAATAATACAGTCCTATTGAAATGGTTTGCCAGTTTCTTATGAAGTTAATTTAATAATTCTTCCTCTAGGCATTTACTCAGAGGAACTAATATATGCCTACCCAAATATCTGCATAAAATATTTATAGAAACTCTATTTATAATTGTGAATAATTGGGAACTACTTCACTGCCTTTAATCCCTCTCCTAAAAGTATAAAATATATGCCTTATATATGAACTTTATTCATAATACCAAATATAGAAATACCACATATGAACATAAATTTATGTGTAATAAACTATAATTAAATAATATTAAGTAATGAATTATATAAATATGTAATTCATTTTATATATATATTTCCATTCATATATATATGTGGATGGAAATCTACATATATATTATATATATGTATATATACATATATGTATACATATGTATATATGTATGTGTGTATACATACATATACATATATATATATATATATATATATATATATATATATATATGGATGGAAATCTACAAAATTTTATGCTAAGTGAAAAAAGCCAGATATAAAGGACTATGTACTATAAGACTTCATTTATACTGAAAACTGAAAGAAGAAAATGTCTGCCAGGGTCTAGTATTGGAATAAAGCCATTGATGGGACAGTACACAGGGAACTTTGGAGACTCTGGAAAGATTCTCTATTAAGACTATCATGGTGATTAATGGCTATGTACACCTAAGTTTATTAAATGGTACACTTATAGAGAACAAATTTAACTGTATTTGAAATGTGCTTTTTAGAATCTTGATGGTTTCTTTTGATGTGCAGAAACTTTTTAGCTTAATGCCATCCCACTTATTAATTCTTGTTTTAATTTTTTGAGCTATGGGAATCTTGTTCAGAAAGTTTCTACCTGTGCCTATACATTGGCACGTTGTACCTATGCCCTTCTCCAGTAGCTTCGCAGTCTCTGGTCTAACTTCCAGGTCTTTGAACCATCTCAGGTTGACTTTTGTGCAGGGAAAGAGGTAAGGATTTGGTTCCATTTTTCTACAAATGAGTAACTAGATTTCCCAACATCATTTGTTGAAAAGGCTGACTTTTCTCCAATGTATGTGTCTGGCATCTTTGTAAAAAATCAGTTACCTATGAGTGTGTGGACTTGTGTCTGTGTATGTATTCTATTATATACTCTGGTGGAATAACGGTAAACCAGCTAAACTCTTAGTGATCTAGTAGGAGAGATGGAATGATGTAAAAAGCATTATCAGTAGGCCAGTGTTTCCTAAAGAATATTTTAGAATTCTAAGACTGTGAAGAAAGGCTAACTTGCAAGTTTCATTAAAAACAAGAACTAGCTAGATGTTTCCATATTGAGAAATGAAGATCTGGTAGAGGAGAAGACTGGTTCAAGTATTTGGCTGGTACCTTCATCAAAGTATTTGGCTTATCTTAATATTCATGGATTTAGAGGTTTGAGAGTTGAGTTGGGAGATTCTAGGAGGTAAAACTCACTTTGCTTTCATCCAGAGAGAACAACCAACTTCATCAAAATCTCAAGAGATCGATGACCAAAAATAGAGCAAATGGCAGAACAAGTCTTAGTAAAGCCATCACCAAGATCTACAAATCAATAATACTTTATTATTGAGATTTTAATACATTCCCTATCAGTCTATCAAAAAAGACATTGTCAGCAGAAAGGATATCAATACATTGAACATCAAATGTAATGTTATATAATTAAATATTATACATTAGATATGATAAAAAGCATGGACTTATGCAAACAAATAAAGAGAAAGCAAAAAAAAATTATAAAAATATTAGTTAACAAATAAAGCCTTTAAACATCCATAACTATGTTAAAAATAAAGAATAAAATGAAAATATATAAAGAATTTTCTTTTTTTAATTATTAGAATATGCTAATTATAAAGATTGATGGGTTTCATCATTGCTTAAGAATAAGAGGGTTAGATATGATCAAATTATGTAACATACATAATTTGTATGTAACAATTTGTATTATGTATTAACATAATTTGATCATATCTACCCCTATTTTATTCCCTACTCCTTTATAAGAAATCTATAGCAACAAAATTATCAAAAATAAGAAAAAAAACATGATTTGTGAACAGAAAGAAAGTTTAATAGAAAATAAAAATTGAAATAGAGAAAAAAGAGGATGAAAAAGAAAAAATAGAGGTAAAGATGAAGAAAAAAGAATGGACAATATTTTCACAGATAATAAATTTTCAAATAATAAACTCAATGATATTTGAAAATTAGCAAAATCTAGAAAATATATATACAAAGAAAATAATACCAAGAAATTTGCAATTAAAAAACATTTTAAACTGGGGATGGTGGCGTACACTTGTAATCCCCACGCTTGGGAGGCTGAGACAGGAGGATCACACAGGTTCAAAGCCAGCCTCAGCTACTTAGTGAGGCTCTCAGCAACTTAGTGAGACCCTGTTTTCAAATAAAATATGAAATAGGTCTGGGAGTGCAGCCCAAAGATAGAAAGCCCCTGGGTTACATCCCCAGCACCACACACACACCCACAAAAAAAAATTAATAAAGTATAATCTTAAGAGCACCTATAAATAAATACATTATTCCTCTTCCTCTTCCTCCTCCCCCTCCTCTTCCTCCTCCTCCTCTTTTTCTTCCTCCTCCTTCTTCTTCTTTTGGTGGTGGCAGTTCTGGGGATTGGACCAAGGAGCATTCTACCACTCAGTCACACTGCCAGACCAATACTACTTTTTATTTTGAAACAGTGTTTCCCTAAGTTGTTGAAACTGGCTGTAAAGCTGTGCTCTTCCTCTCTCAGCTTCCCAAGAACTGGCACTGAAGGTGTACTCACCACACCCAGCTGAATATATTACTTTAAAAAACTTACAGATTTATCAACTTAAATTATGACAGGCATAGAAGAGAATATTTACAGCTGGCAAAATATGACTACCAACATAAATATTTGGGCAATGTTTAAATTAGATTCTAAGAGGGAAGGTAAACTGAGGCAACTTCTGACAAAGTTTCTCAATGTCAGACTTTCACCAAAAGAAAAGCCAAACCTATTTTCTCAACCAAAATACATTAAGTTTTTTAAATGTAAGTAGGCTAATTGCTCAAGAAAATATTGGAATTAGCAAAAATAATTTATAATACATGCTTATCTTTAATCTGCTCATAAGATTAGGGAAAACATTTGAAAGTATAATATATAAATATTAACCAAAAGAATATTGGTATAATTCAGACAAATACATCTCAAGTCAGAGGTATTACTAGGAATGATTTTTAACTATTTTGTCATAAGAGGAATAATTCAATATGTAATGATCCTAAATTTGTACATACTTAATAACATAGAGTCAAAATATGTAAAGCAAAAGCTTAGGTAAAATGGGAAAAGGACAAATCTACAATAATAGTAGTGTTAAACCCTCTTTTCTCAGAGAAAGTTTCAACAGTATGAAAATAGTATACCTAATTTGGGCACTATACATATATGTGTGTGTGTGTGTATATATATATATACACACACATACATACATATATATTCTAATACATATATAATATATTATATAATATTTAATATATAGTCTAATGAATATATATACATATATGTATATATAATTTAATGAACAGGATGCTATATTCACTGACAAAATATCTGAAACTTTACCACACAGTTTAAGAATAAAACAAATATGTTCCACACATAAATAAAAAAAGTTGAGAAAAATATATAACTCTGCCAGTTGTGGTGGCACACATATGTAATCCCTTGGGATGCTGAGACAGGAGGATCACATATTGAAGGACAGCCTCAGGAATTTTGCAGATTCTCAGAGACCTAGCAAGAGCTTGCTTCAAAACAAATTTTAAAGGTGCTAGAGGTATAGCTCAGAAGTAGAATGCCCTTAGGATCGATCAATTTCTCGGCCAAACACACACACACACACACACACACACACACACACACACAGAGAGAGAGAGAGAGAGAGAGAGAGAGAGAGAGAGAGAGAGAGAGAGAGAAAGAAGTCTAACCCTGTTGTTGATGTTTAACTATTAAGAAATTACAAGCCAAATTGCTTCCTACTTCTCCTTTTCTTTCTGCTTCATAGTTAATCAAGCTGATAAGAGATCTAAGAATCAATCACTCTCCTTCTCTCTCTTTCTCCTTTCCTTCTGATCATGGGAAGTTCAAGCCACCCAAGACCATGCCTTCATGAGGGACTGCTCACCATTATTTCCACTCTTAAATAATATAAGACTAAAAACCACTCAACACTCCCAGATCTATCTCAAGACATCTTCAGACCTGTTTTGGAGGCTGTTCTTCCTTATATTGAAAGAATATATTATTATAACAATAATAAACCTTTTATTTTCCTTCTAATATGCATGTGAGTAGCATTTTCAGTTCCAGAAACCCAACCAAACACTGGGTGAAGTACCCACTTTCTTCCATGGGGTGACAATAATATGAATATCTGTTATCGTCATTTTTATTACATATTATACTAGGGAACTTAACTAGTGGAAAACATACATATACAAAAAAAGAGAAAGAAAATAATATAATTAAAATGGAAAAGCAAAACTTAAACTCAGGAATGAAATGGCTTTATGAACATAAAATTCAACCAATTTTATAAAAAATAATCTAGAAAAAGAGTAAATTTTATGAGGTTTCTGATTTTAAGATCAATAAATTATACTTGTATAGACCAAATAGGTTTGAGGCCAATTTCAGAAATTGAGAAAAACCGTTTCAAAATAGAAAATAGATCTGGGTATGTAGCTTAGAATTCGAATGTCCCTGAGTTCAATACCCACTATGGAACAAACAAATTAATTTAACAAAAAAATCACATCCTATCATAAATTATGCTCTAATCATCTATATTAAAAGCTACAAAATATCAATGGGCTATTTTTAAATATTTAAATAAACGGAACACTACACTCTGAATGTAGATTAAAATGGAAGACTCAATATTCTAAAATGTCCCCTTTTGGCCAAAAACAACCCTTGATTTTAGTTCATTTTTACACAAAATGTAATAGAGTATTTTTTGTAGCAACTTACAAGCTGATTCTAAAATACATATAACAATAAAAGGGAAAGGCTAAGAATAGAAATAAAATGATAAAGATAAATAAATCTAGAATTTGTTTACCCTCAGCTGTCGGGGCCCACTCGGCTGGACCGAGGTGGCACCCAGGCTTGTTGCCATCATGGACTCAAGATGGCGCCTGGGCTTGCAGCCAAGTCACGAGGCTCACGAGGCTGGCGGTGCCCTGAGCCTGTGCAGTGAGCCCTATCAGGCGCCTTACAGATGATTAGTAACGCAGCGCCTCGTGCTACCACCTGCCCGCCCAGGAGAAGGTTGAAAATGCGCATGCCCTAGCTGGGAAGAGAGGAGGGTTGATGGAGTGATGAGGGAGGGGATAGAAGACTGATGTTGTTTTTACCTGAGAGGGCGTTGAGAGAGCATTAAAGAGGAAGGAGCTTCATCAACAGAGTCGGCATTCGTGTGTTTCTTCCCTAGGCTCTGCTGGTCAGAGCCCTAGGGACGCGACACTCAGCTATCAATTCTCATTTAAAATTTTAATAATTAATACTAATTAAATTCCAAAATTTTGGCAAAAGGACAAAATACTGACCAAAGAAACAGAATAAAAAGCCCAGAAACAGATGGTTGTATATCTGGTCACAGAATTTATAACAAAGGTTACATGAAGTAGATAGAATAAGGATGGGATTTTCAAAAGTGGAATTATAGTGATTAAAAAAAAAGGAAACTTTGTTTTATAGCAAATACACAAAGATATTCCATATGGGCTGCAGATTTTAATGAGACTATAAAACAATTATACTTTAAGGATACATAGAATATTTTCATGACTTTTAAGTAAAATAAAATATTTATCAGGACTTGAAATTACAAGCTATAAAATAAAATACTGTATTTATTTATTTATTTATTTATTTATTTATTTATTTATTTATTTATTTTTGGTACTAGGGATGGAACCCAGGAGCTTTCTACCTCTGGGCTATACTCCCAGTCCCAGACCTGTGTGTGTGTGTGAGTGTATGTGTGTATAGCACTGGGGATGGAACCCAGGGTCATTCTACTGCCGAGTTACACCCCCAGCCCTATTTTTTATTCTTTATTTTGAAACAGGGTCTCACTGAGTCACAAAGGGCCTCACTAAGTAGTAGCTAAGGCTGTCCTTGAACCATAATCCTCCCATCTCAGCCTCCCAAATGCTGGAATTACAAGTGTGCTCCACAATGCCTGGTTCCTGACCTATTTTATATTTTATTTGGAAACATGTCTCACTAAGATTCTGAGAGCCTCACCAAGTAGCTGAGGCTTGCTTCAAACCTGTGGAACCCTCTAAGAACTGGGATTATACGCATGGCCACCATCCTGACTAAATTAAGTATAATTAAAAGTTTCTGTTAATCAAAAGTATTAGGAAAAATCTGTATGAAAAGAACATATCTGCTGAACCCACATCTAAGAAAAGATGATGTGTAAAATATCTAAAAAGTAATCAATCAGAAGAAGGCAGCTTATCTTAAAAAATATGTACAAATACTTGAATAATTTGAACACTTAATAAAAGTTAATATTCAAGCTAGGTGTGGTGGCACATACCTATAATTCCAGTACTTGGGAGGCTGAGGATCACAGGTTTTAGGCCATCCTCCCTCAACAACTTGGTGAGACCCTGCTTCAGAATAAAAAATGGAATCAGGCTGAGGGTATAGCTTAGGGTAGAATGCTGCTGGGTTTTATCCCCAGTAAAAGAGAAAAAGAAATAAATAAAGAGTATATAGTGAAAGTAATGAACTAGTTTACTAGTTATTGCAAAAATGTGAAATCAAGCCATAGTAATGTACCACTATCTACTAATTGGAATATTTAAAATTAAAAAGGCAGAAAATATGAAGGATTGGCAAGGATATAGCCTAAGTAAAAATCCTGACAAGCTGCTGGTAGGGATATATTTCAGTTAATCATTTATGATCTACAACCTAGTTAGTATATTAGTTATCTTGGGCTTCCATAACAAAATGCCAGAGACCAAGTGTTGTAAATGACAGAAACTGATTTTCTCATAGCTTGAAGACTAGAATTTCAAGATGAAGTTGGGGATGGGGTGAGGTTTCTTCCATTGGGTTGCAGATGAGTAGACTTCTCACCATATTTGACATAGACAGATTTTTCTGGATGCATTTATTTGGAGAAAGAAAAAGTGCTCTGGTGGTGGTGGTGGTGGTGGTGTGTGTGTGTGTGTGTTACTGGAAATTGAATATGACATCATTCTACTTCTGTACTGCCAGCCTTTTTTTTTTTTTTTTTTTTTGAAACAGGGTCTAGGCTGAGGCTGGCCTAAAACCTGAAATCCATTTTCCTATTTCAGCCTCTGAATTACTGGGATTATCATATATGGGACACCAAACCTGGCTTCTTTTTATAAGCACATTAACCCTATCTAATCATAACCTCACCTTTATGATCTCATTTAATTGTAATCATTTTCTTAGAGGCACTATCTCCTAATACAGCTACACAAGGATTTAGAGCTTCAGTGTATGCATTTTGGGGAACAACATTGTTCAGTTCATAACATTTCACCATTGACCCACCACAACCCATGCCCTTCCTTCTCACATACAATATATATCATACCATTCCAGAATCAGCTGTCACTTCTAAGGTCTAACTTATCATCTAAATACCATTCAAATCATTTATAAGTGAGACTTTAGATCTGATCCATCCAGAGGCAAGATTCCACTCCAACTGTGAATCTGTGAAACCAGTCGAGTTATCTGTGTATGAAATACAATGAATGGAATGCCTAGGTAGGCATCTCTATTACACAAGGGAGAAATAGAAAATTAGAAAGGGGTAATAGTAAGTAAATAAGTCCAAACTGAACAGAGAAATTTATGATCAAAACAGTACCAAATCTTAAGTCTTGAGAATTATACTCTTTGGTGTAGATGTTCTGTCTCCCAAACCCACTGGGACTGTCTTTCTGACCCCACAGCTCTAGTCAGAGGGCCCCAGTGCATATGATAGAATATTATAATATCACTTTCATAATTCCATTATATGACAAATATGGAAATATTTTTCAGACACAATTGAGATCTCTAGTCAATTTGAGCCAATAAATGTGAGGTTTTTATGACTACCTGACCTAGTCAGAAGAATCCTCTCAAAGATGTACTGATACTATGAACTGAATATTTGTCCTATCTCCAAATTCATATAGAAACCCTAGCTTCCAGCATGATCATATTAGGAGACAGGCTCTTTAGGAGCTCATTTGGTGATTAGGGTAGACTCCCTGTGATTGGGACTAATGCCTTTATGAAAAAAACTGTGGAGAGCTTCCCTGTCCCTTCTGCCACATGAAGTTAAAATGAGCAGACGT
Source organism: Muscardinus avellanarius (assembly GCF_963383645.1). Lineage (NCBI taxonomy): Eukaryota > Metazoa > Chordata > Mammalia > Rodentia > Gliridae > Muscardinus > Muscardinus avellanarius. Next base: position 88,802,479 of record NC_137787.1, on the reverse strand, counting down.
CCATCTATTAACCAGAGAGTGTGCCCTCCCCACATACTGACTACTCCAGGGCCTTGATCTTGATCTTCCCAGCATTCAACCTGTGAGAAAAACATTTTTTTTTTATTGGTTATAATCTACTGTTTAGAGCATTTTTTATAGCAGAGCAAGACAAATCAGGAAGAAGTCAGAGAGATTTCAAGAAACAGAGATGTAGTTCTCTTGTCTTCAAAGAAGCAAAGAGCCATGTTTCAGAGAATCACATGGCAGAGAGTGGTAAGCAGTTTCCTGCAACCAAGGCCCTCAGTCCAACAAAGGTACCCACTGAATCCTGATAATGTGTATGTAACCTCAGGCCACAGTTGAGATCACAGTATCAAATGGCTCTGTGGCTATATCCCATTAATGATAGAATACTGACTAGGATACTGTGTTCTAACCCGTAGAACTAAAAGGCAATGGACTTATGTGGGTTTAAGCTCTTAAATTTATGATCATTTGTTGTACAACAGAAAACAAACACATTTGAACTTCTTTAATTTCTTATTAATAAAGAGATAAAATCATTTTCTTTTTGTGGTGCTAAGGACCCAACCCAAGGGCATTCTACCTCACCTCTATTTGAGCCCTATTTTATTATTTTGAAACAGAGTCTCATTAAGTTGTGAATGGCCTTGGCTGTCCCAGCTTTTCAAGTACTGGGATTTCAAACATTTAACCACCACATCTAGCTCAGATAAAATCAATTTTAAGATACAAGCATATATTATCAAATCCTAACAGTATATGTGCAAAAACATGATAGATATTTATGAAAACAGTTTTTCCATGCATAGAACATTTAAATTATCATTTTTCACAACTTGCCCTAAAAAGCAATTAAGTGGATTAAGATATTGACACAGATTTTCAACATGTTTCAGATAATTTCTTAACTTATATATTATATAATTAATGTTCATTGAAATAACAAAATTTAAAAGATGGCCACTGCTTACTCTTCTGTACCTAGAAGTGTCTATGAACACAGTGATGATCTTATGTCGTTAACAGCTCATTTCTGTAGGGGATTCCCTAGAAAAACAAGCAATGCTCATGAAAACAACTTTTACCTTTCCTAAAAATTATTCACTATATCACATTTTTATGATAATTAACTCTCCTTACTGTGATTTCTGTGATAGTATATACTAGCTGGAAACAATAACTCTTGAAATGGATCAGGTGGCTGTTACTGCCAAAATTACTTAAAAATTCTCAAGTCCAGTGTGAAGTGTAGTAAAATATTATTTAGTACATCTTTTTTAAAAGACATAGGTTATAAATTATAAACTTTTTTGATACTTGGTTTTGAACCCAAGGCCATTCTACCTCTGAGCTAACCCCTCAGCCTTATTATTATTATTATTATTATTATTATTATTATTATTATTATTTTGAAACAGGGCTTTGCTAAGTTACTGAGGCTCTCCCCAAGTTGTTGAAACTGGCCTTGAACCTGTGATCCTCTGTTTCTGCCTCCCAAGTACTGGGATTACAGGTGTGAACTACCAAGATCTCCTGGAAATACATGATATTCTTAAGGTACTAATGATAAGTAGCAGGATATTAGGCAAGAGGTAGAATACTTTGAGTATCTAAGAGAACATACATAATTTGTATGGAATGTACTAATTTGTCATTTAAACTTCAGAGAATAAAGCTTGACAAAATACTCTAGTTTGATGAAAGTATTCAGGATAAGTAAAATACCTTACATGGTTCAAGATGTTGAGAAAATAAGGAAACATAAGTGTGGGGCTTAACATTACAGCTTTTCTAGGACAGATCCATTGACACCCAAAGACTAAGCCATTTTCCTTTCCTCTTTATTATTCTAGTTATGAGGTTGGAGCTTATCAGAATCACTATTTTAATATACATTTTTTTTCTTCTCCTATGTCAGAATACATGTAGATTCTGATGCAGCAAGGTAGAACCTTTTAACCCAAAGTGTGTGTGAACCTTCAGTACCTGAGAGATGGATGGACATGCAGAATCCCAGGCTTTGCCTCCAGGATACTGAGTTAAAATAGGCATTTCCACCAAATTATCAGATGTTCTGTAGGTACTGAAGAATTGTCACCGAATCTTGGTTATACCTGTAATTCTCAGGAAGTTAACGCACAAAACAAAACAATCATAGCAAAAATTCTTAATGTTCAAGTCCCATAGCTATAATTTAAAATGTGTGGTGGTAAGTTCCAGGTATGTAGATATTTTGAAGTGCTACCTGCGAACTTTAATGAGCAGAAGTATGGGGAATCACTCATTACAAACTCCTAGGTACATAACCCAGCTATGTTCCTGCACATTACCTCCTTAGAGTGAATTCCTGCACCTGAATCATAATGCACAACACTTTGCATTCAGCCCAGACACCAACTTCCCCCAGAAATTACAGTATTAACTTCCCTAGGATTCCCCTCTGCTCTACTTTTCTTCTCTGACAAGAAGTAATATTATCTGTGTCCCTGAATTAATCCTACCCTAGAATTCAGTCATGTATTTCCATATACTACCAACACCATGTAATTTCTCTTACAAGCTGTAAAAATAGAAAAGAAGAATCGAGGCTCTGGGTCTTCTCAAAGTCCTCTCATGTGCCATCCTTCTGTTGCTAGCTTCAGCATGTACTCTGTGTGCTAAACAGGACAGGACATGATAATATACTTTCTACTTCTCTTCTGAGCGTGTGTGTGTGTGTGTGTGTGTGTGTGTGTGTGTGTGTGTGTGCTCATATTGTTTTGTTAAGTACTTAGTATTAGTTATTTATGGGTCACATCATTGTTAACTGATTTACATGTATTAATTCTTTATCAGTTTCTGCACTAAAAGTCTATTTGTTGTTGGCACTGGCTTGAAGTTCAAGGCTGATTCATAAAAATAGATGGTTCTATTTGATCATTATTGAAGTTAATGATATTATATTGTTTAAAAATAATTTCTTTACATGCATCTTATTCTTTCAGTTATCTGTAAGTGCTCATTTCTTGTGTGTGTGTGTCAAAGGCTGTCTGCGCCTGTGTGTATTTATGTCAAAACAACTTAGTCAAATGTGTGATGAGAATGTTGTTTTTAATGGAATATATTTTTACATCTATGAATCTATAAAACATAATACTTAAACCATTAATCCTCTTGCAGTTAACCTTGCTAGACAATTTTATTTAAATCATAAAATTTTACAATTAATCTAGCTGTATCTCTTTCAAATAAATTTAAGTAAGTACATTTTTCCTAGAATAACTAGCATCACACAGCTTAAAGCCATTCTACAAACATTTTTAGTGCTTTTTGTGTGTTTCATCTACTGCATTTTTGTGTGCAAATCATTCTGAGACCTCTCAACTTTTATCAACATCAAGGAAGAAGAAATCAGATATAGATGGCATGGTTAGATCATATACCCCCAAAATGACAAAAAAAAAAAAAGCTGTTGGAATGATTCAGAAAAACACAGTGTATAGATTTTATTGCTTTGCAAAAAGCTGAAATATTTTTTGAAATAAAAGAGAAGGACTGAAAATTTTGGACTAGATCTCATTAGGATAGTAATACCTGTATATGTTTTATTTGAATATTTTAGAAGAGGCTTTCTCAAGGAAAAAGTTGATTGCATTGTGATACTGAATGATTAGTCCATCTATGCAAAAAATAATCTATTTCATCATTCCAGAAGATATTAAGACTGACTCACTGACTCAGAAACTAAAGAAAAATGGCTGAGTGAGGCAGTACACATATGTCATCCCAGTACTTGGGAGGCTGAGACAAGAAGATCACAGGTTTGAAGAAAGCCTCAGCAACTTAGTGAGATGCTTAGCAATTTAGAGAGACTCTATTTCAAAAAAAAAAATAAAAATAAAAAAACTCAAAAAAGACTTCAAAACTCAAAGGTAGACTGCACCTTAGTTCAATCCTCAGTAACACACACACACACACACACACACACACACACACTACATAAGTAATGTGTCAGTGTCCTTTACTTATAAGAAGCAGTGAAAACAGATACTGATAATGTAGAGTCAGATAGATAAATAAATCATCCTCTCTGACTCTTAGAGTCTCCTAAAATAGAGTGTAAGACCCATAAATAAAACACCCAGTAACATAAGATAACTTAAAAAAAACAAACACAACTATAATTTTATGTAAAGTAAATACAAAGTTGGCGAATATCTTACCAAAAGTAATAAGGTTTAGATTAGGGAGGAGATACCAAAACTGATTAGTGATTTTGTTCCTACAAAAATTCTTTAAATGTTATGGTTCATAATTCATTAATAGAAGTCTGAGAATGTATTCATAGTAATCGGAATTTTAACATTGACATTTTTAAATCTACTTGTTTATAAAGTGGTGCTTTGGGTTTCAAAATGCACCACTTATTAGCTTTGTGTATGGAGGCAAGTTTTTAATATATCTATGCCTAAGTTTCCTTGCGTGTAAAAAAGATGCAATAATGGTAGGACTCTTGGGATTCTTTTAAGATTAAATGAATTAACATATGTAAAGATCCTATAATTATTCTGGGATATAATGAGGGCTACAAAAATATTGATATCATTATTATTAAGTAGAAATAATAAATCATGCTTTAACATTACCATCTTAATTCACTGCTTCTTCATACAAATCCCCAATTTTGGTAATACATCTTGAAAATTATTTTCCTATAAACATTTAAATCTACTAACTAATGCTCTTGAATAACATTAAAATAGTATTTCTCTAAGCAAATATTGCTATGACATAATATTTTATATTAAACTGAATTTTAATAAAAGTGTCATTAGTGTACATATGGAATAATTAGTCAAATAAGAGCTGGTATATACACATAGTTACCTGAGATGGAAACTTAATGAATTAAGTCAGACTTAGAAACATAAATTAAACATATAAGAGAAAACCAATCTAAATGAGAGAATCATTTTAAAAAGTTTTAAGACTTCTTGTTTCTAATGCTAATCTACAATGTAGAATGCAGACTAGTGGTTATACTTTTTTGGCATAACAGAAAAAGAAAAAAGGAAATCCTCATAATTTATCCAGGCAGATCCTGCCCTTTCTGACATCTTAAAAGCCTCTGACAATTTTTCCTAATGTACATTCTTGGGTCATGTTGCAATAGAACAATTGAGATCTTTAGTTTTGAAGACCAATATTTTATCCTAGTCCTCTTTGGGTCAAATGTAGTAGAGAGGATGAGCTAACCTCATTCCAAACCACAGTACTAAAAGTTGGAAATAGAATGAAGAATACTGTTAAAAATGCATGTGCTATTGAAATGCCAAAGAAAACTGGGCAGACAATTAATAAAACAAGGGCATCTTAACAGTACAGGATACTGTTAAAGAAATCAGAGGAAAAGTGGGGGAACACATTCTCTGATTTAGAAGAATGGTTGCATTTCAACACAGCAATTAGGTATGTTCAGCAATGCTGATGGTGCCCAGTGGTATGTGATTGTATCAAAGTGAAACCTTCGCTATGAATTCACATAAACAATTTTCCACATGTCCAAACCTTGAAATTAAGAAGCACAGACAGGAAAGGATCATATATTTTCTCTCATATGCCAAAGCTAGGGAATGATTGGAATATAAGAGAGACTTTAGATAACAAAGCCAGGGAGGTGGCCTAGGGGAGGGAGAATTAATGAAAGTTTCACTTTCATTGCATTTAGTACATATGTGAGAATATCAATGTCAATCTCAATATCCTGTATGGAGAAAGTGGGTGGTGGAGTGAGGAGTGAGCTGAGGAAAAGCCCAGGTGCTATGTTCATGACTGTCATCATCACGATGAGCTACATTATGATATGAGACTATAAGGCACCAATAAAAGTATTTAAAAAAGAAATAAATAGACCAAAACAGTAATATTTATCTTTTGGTTCTAAAAATAAATCATAGTCATATCTTGATTTAACCTATTACTTTTCTCCTATTAATTGACCTGCCATATATTTAAACAACTATTGATAATATCTATTTGGCCAAGTATCTTACTGATAAATGTTTCATTATCTTTTTATATACTACCATAGAAAGGGTAAAAAGCAGCTTAGATAAAATAGTTATGTAATAGTTTTTCCTAGATGATCACTTCTAAGCTTAGTATCATTTAATAACCATGGTTTATTGCTAGTTTTGTTGTTGTTATTATTGTGTGTGTGTGTGTGTGTGTGTGTGTGTGTGTGTGTGTGTGTGTGTTTGTTACTGGGGATTGAACCAGGGGAATTATGCTTTTGAGCTATATCTATATATCCTCATTTCTAGTTAATATTTTACTTTGAAACATAATCGCACTAAGTTGCTGAGGGCTTCACTAAGTTTCTGAAGCCGGCCTCAAAATTGTGATTCTCCTGTTTCAGCCTTCTGAGTACTGAGATTACGGGGCTGTGCCACCATGCCCTGCCTATTTTTTCCTTTGAATATTGTCTATGTGACACATGTAGAACTTTTTAGCTTCTTGTGTCTTCACTACAGGATCCAGACAGAGGGAGCAGCTCCTTTCAAGAATATACTATCTCTCCACCCTCAAACCTAGCCCTGTGCAAAGGAAAAAGTAGTATGGAGCCACTTAATGAGCCATGGTTTTGTGTTCAGATGTGTCAACACTACAGCCTTTCTCGCATTAGAAAAATAACTAAATATTATTTCTGGGTGTGTCTATGAGTGTTTGGGGAAAATTAGCATTTTAATTGGTATACTGAGTAAAGATTGCTCTCACCAATATAAGTGAGCATTATTCAATTTATTGAGTACACAAATAGAACAAAATAGTATCAAAAAACAAGATCTCTCGCTCTCGCTCGCCCTCGCTCGCCCTCTCCCTAGCCCTCGTGCTCGCCCTTGCCCACGCCTTCGCCCTCGCCCTGGCTCTCGCTCTCCTTCGGAACATTCACTTTCTCTAGCTGTCCGACATTTCATCTTGTAATTCTCAGGATTTGGGGATTCTTGGATTTATATTCATAGCTTTACATTTCTTAGACCTTCAGATTTCAGATTTGGAACAAATTACATGACTTTTTTTTATTTGTCCAACTTGCAGATAGTAGACGGTGGCTCTTCTCAGGCCTCCATAATCATATTATACAATTATAATTATATACACAATTATATGTATATATACAATTACATACACATTTATATATAATTATATGTATATATGTCTGTTTTTACAATTATAAATATACACATATGAATATACATATATAGATACCTTATCCATCAGTCACATACATTCATTTGCGTACTACCTACACTCAACATAAATGGATTTTATCCAAAGAAGACACCTCAGAAAGTCTGAGCCATGTTAATATATGCAAGGTTATATTACTTGTAATAAATTTGTACTGTTACCTCATAAAAATAGCAGACAAATGTGAGATGGAAACAGTGCAACTATCAAGATGAATGGAGAAAATATAAACATTCAGAATTAACCTGAAGTTCAAATCTCAAACTCTCCAATTTTGATGATAAATTGTGTCTGAATCTCATAACTGTGGGTATTTAAAAATTAAATGGTATGTAGCCGGGCGTGGTGGCGCACGCTTGTAGTCCCCACGCTTGGGAGGCAGAGACAGGAGGATCACGCAGGTTCGAAGCCAGCTACGCACTCTGGCTTAGGAGACCCTGTTTCCAAATAAAAACATAAAAATAGGTCTGGGAGTACAGCCCGGAGGTAGAAGGGCTTCCAGGAACCCCAGTACCACCAAAAAAAAAAAAAATGGTATGAAAAAGGCTAAGAATTTATCAGACACCTTTTTCACAGATAATCTTATACAATTGGATATGTTAAATGACAAGCAGATACATTCTGCCACGCAAACAGTTGTAAAATAGAATTAGAAGACATCAGATTTGGAGGAAATGAATCTTGTCCCTCAGAAAGAACTGCAGGATTCTCTCATTCCTGTACCAGCTGCCTGAGCTGTTAATGCAAAGGTGACTTAGAAGCCTAATTCTCAGGAGAGCACCTGTGGTGCTTATTCTCCCCTTGATAACCACTCCTAAATATAGTCTTCAGAGTTCTGAACATAAACTGAATGTACAATCCAACAAAAGAGCACACTCAATTATATCAAATTAGCATCTGAGTGTATGTAATCATGGAGTTTAGACCAGAATTATTAAGCTGTCCTTTGTAGCACAGTGACAACGACTGAAAATGATCCCAGGGAATAATGTACGGGGTTTTATGAATGCACAGTGGCATCCATTCTAATGCTGGGATGCTGACACTGAAGTTTTATAGAATATTTCCACATATGCAGGATTGAAAGAAAAAAATTAGGCTTCTTCTTTTCCCAAGTAATTTTGATTATTTCAAACTTTGCCATTTGACAAGGTTTATATTTGTATGGCAAATTATGATTTAGATGAATAGAAGTACAAGTATGACTAAAAGAGATAACATTTCTATTATCTGGATCTCAAAGATGATATTAGTAACAATGTAAATCACTCCAGTGATCCTAAAGTTAAAATACTGATAGCCTCTACCAATTCTTCCCATATGCTAAAGAGAAAAACTGCATTTCTGGACAAACACTGAAGAAAGAGAAAGTATCAGACAAAAAAACTGATTTTTCTGTCATAAACATCTTTAAACAAATGGTTGCTTCACTTCTATGATGTTTCTGTGCTTCACTTCTATGATGTTTCTGTGCCATCCCTTCTATTTTTGACTTAGTAACAATTCAAACCATTTCAAAGATTAAAATAACTGGTAATTCGTTCTCCTGCTTTCTTTCTTTCTTTCTTTCTTTCTTTCTTTCTTTCTTTCTTTCTTTCTTTCTTTCTTTCTTTCTTTCTTTCTTTCTTTCTTTCTGGTTTGGGGTTGAACATCCTTGCTGGCATTTTGATACCAGTGCTGCTAAGTGGCTCTTGTCTCAGCTTCGTCTTAATCTACTGCAGGTTCCTTGAGGAACCAACCATTAGACAGTGTGTGTGTGTGTGTGTGTGTGTGTGTGTGTGTGTGTTTCTACGTCCTTTCCATCTTTTCTCCACTCTCAACTTTGAGGTTGTCCTAGGTGTACACTTCATGGAATCTTTTTCTCTATAGCCCCTAAATATACTTTTATTGGTGCATTGTAGTCTCACATCATAATGAAGTTCAGAGTGATAGGGACATACATGCAAACAGTACACGGTGAGTTTCTCCCCTGGAGGTTTTGGGGATTTGGTAGTAATGGAAATGAACCAGGAGTGTCTTGCCTGCCACTGAGGACAAGGGTACTGAAGCCCTTGGAAGTGTCTACCTCTACAATGGGCTTTTCTATCTTCAGGTTAGAAAGCCATTCTTTTTTCTTGTTCCTTGAGGCCGGAGGACAGCAGAGCTCCCCATGCCTCATATTAACTTCAAGCTACTCATTGTCCCTCATGGATTATCTCAGCTTTGCCTGATCCTCTGAATTACTCTGTTCATTCCTTGAGTGTTTTTCATAGTGACATGTTTCATATGTAACATGTTTCCTTTGAAGATGCTAATTGAAACTACATTTCTCCCTATATTTTTAAGAGATATTAAGTAGTTATGTATTTTTTATTCTTAATATGAAAGATAATATTAGTAAACAGTACATTTAACAAATTTCCAAGGAATCAATTAACCAATTAAAATATGGCTAAAATACATTTTCAGAAACCTTAATATAGCACACTTGCTAATAGTGTTTCCTTTTCTTCTCAGAATAGTTGTGTGCATGTAGCCAATGAATGTGGTTCACATCAGAAAACTGTGAATTCTTCGATGATCCATAAAATTCAGGGCCTGCTGCTCTTTCGTAATTAAATTAATCCAAAGAAAGTAGTGTAAATTTGATTATAGGGTGTTCTGCCTTTATTTAGAGACCTTAACAAAAGTCATAAAACTTCCTAAAACACAAATCCAATATGAACAGTGACAGTTCAGTTTCCTACTAGCAGCAGGTGCTTGAGTCTTAAAAGCTTTAAGATGCAAGAGGCAGAGAACACTGTTATTGCCATGTAATAACTCCACATTGAACATCTTTCCTTGTTTTCTCTTTATTTTTGAAAAATATAGGTATGTTTGGTACTGGAGATTGAGCGCAGGGGAATTTTACCTTTGAGCTATAACCCCAGCTCTTTTAAACTTTTTAATTTTGCTGAGGAATTTACTAATTCCTTAAGCTGGCCTCAAACCTGCAATCCTCCTATTTTGGCCTTTTGAGTACTGAGATTGCAGGTGTGTGCCACCATGCCAACTACCTTTGCTCAGTTTCACAATCTATTACAGTTAAGTAATTATAATTCACTACTTCCTTGTTATTTTCCTGAATATCAAGAGTAATTATACCGCATCTTTTTAATATTAATATCTTGAGAAAATCTGATACTTATTATCAAGATAATCAAGTAAAAATTAAAAATTTATTTTAATAACAATTTTTATATCATGAAAAAGATTTACCATAAATTAATTTCCTTTGCACAATAATTTGATATCATTAAAAGTATAATTATAGTATACAAATGTAACAGAAAAATTTGTTGCCATCACTTGTAAAATATTTATATTCTACTTCATCAGCTATTTTGTAAAAAAAAAATCTGAATGCATTCAAAGTATTTTCAAGTAAGAATGAGTTACTCAAAACCCAAAGGAAACCAGGAATGGTGGCACAAGCTTGTAATCTCAGCATTTGGGAGGCTGAGGTAGGAGGATCGTGATTTTTGGACAGCCTCAGCTACTTAGGCTCTTTGCAACTCAGTGAGACCCTTTCTCAAAATAAAGAATAAAAAATAGGGCTTGGAACGTAGCTTGAAGGTAGAATTACCCTGGGTTCCATCTTCAGTACTGCAAAAAATTGTAAAATACATTCTCAAATTATTTTTATAAAAATAGAAAATTTACATTCTTAACTCATTAGAAAATAATGGGTCATTTTAAAAATCCTACATAAACTCTGATGTGGAAATCTTATATGACAATAGATGAGCTATCAAAATCAAATATATATAAGAACTAAGCTGAGAAAAGTGAAATGTACATGGCAATAGAAAGACTGATATTTGATATGGCATTCTACCTAGTTATAGAATTCCTCCAACCCCGGTAGTGATGTCCTTGAAACGAGATATGAATAGTCTAAAATCTAGAACAAATTATTTAAAACAGAAATTGTTTAATTAAGCAAAAGTAATCTCCTTGCAACAAACTCTATTCATTCAAAATTCAAAATGATACTTTAATGCACCATATTAAGTATAATAGTTATTTTAACCACTGATGTTTATATATAGCATGAGTCAATTCTATCTAATCATTTGACATGTAGCTTTAACTGAATTTCTAAGAAAAACTATCACTAATACATTGATAGATAATAGAGTCTACCAATCAAGTTTTATCAATATTCTAGTCAGTGATCAATATTGTTCTGCAAATTATTCAAAGACAGATTGAGCCCATTGGTGTTCTACCTCCAAGCTACACCCTCAGCCCTTTTTGCTTTTTGTTATTAAAAGAGTCTCACTTGGTTGTAAAGAGTCTTAGTATGTTGCTCAAAATATCCTCCAACTTGCTGTCTTGCTGTCTCAACCTCCCAAGTACTAGGATTATAGGTATGTACCACCATGATCAGATCAAAGACACAATTCTTGTTAAAAGTCTGATAGTGTATTGAGAATAATCTTTTAAAAATCATTTCAGAGTTTTAGGCATATATGATTCTGTGCAAAAATCACATTTTGATATATCCTATGAAATAGGATATATGTGATAATAAATGTATTTTAAACATTTTATTATTGTAACAAATACTTATTAATATTTGAATTATGAGAACAATATATGAATGATATGTCAGAGTTAAAGGATCAATAGGTTTTTTTTAATGTGCTTTACAGAAAAAGAGAATAGAATAATCAAAGTCATAGAAGCTAAAAATTGCATGGTATTTGAGAAATTAAATGAGCTTTTGTACTGATATGTAGTAGGAAAATGTCAAAAATGTAGGGCAATTTATATGGGTTTTGAAAGATATACCAAAGAGTTTTAAACATATTCTCTAGGTAACAGAAAATTACAAAAGAATTTTGAGCAGGGAAAAAACAGAAAAGAGGCATGTTTTATACTATTCGAAAAAATAACACATCATAACAAGGATTCTCATGCTATAGTATCTGAAGCACTATGAGATGTTTTACTCTTTCATGTTACAGTACAGAGCAGGAGTTCCTGGTTGAATCTGGGAATGGGAGAGGTTCTGTCACATTCAAAGACACAAGCTCAAGCTGACAGTAGCTCTTACATTCCCAACATGCCGCTTTTAACATCAGAATACTCATCACTTTCCATTATGGGGAAGGATGGTAGGAAGCAAAAGAAATACTCATGGGATTTTTAAGGAAGTGGCAAATATCACATGTGCACATACTCAGATGGTGAGAGCTTAGTTGTTGGCCAGAGTTAACTGGGTATTGAATAGTTCAGCTGAGCAGTTATATCCTAAGTAAAACTCCATCACCACAGGTGGGGGGGGGGACATAGAGTATCCTGGCTGACTGGTAGGCTACACTACAGACATGAGTATCTTCTTGCTTTAAGATTCCCATTAGAGAACAAAGTCTTCCTCACTCTTTAGTGACTTCTTTTGATTTCTCCTGTCCCACCCTTTTGTTAGAGATGTAATCAGCACTGCTCTGACCTCCTTGACTGGCTGTACTGTAAGCTCACTCCCCACCCAACTCCGATTCCATTTTAGGAATACAAGTATTGGGAAAATCTAATTAAAAGTAACAACAACCTTCAAACAAATATACTTAGATTCAAAGCTTAGCTATGTCGTAGATTCTATCATTGTATTAACAGATATAATTTTCATTATTGCCCCTAAATTATCCCTACCCCCCTGAAAATTTTACATTGCAACTCCACTATCCACTGATTTACAGAGCCTTCCTATAAAGGGCATGTAATATGAAAAAATGTGTAATTCTGATGGCTTTCTGTTACTACAGAGTAACCCAGCAAAAGCTGACTAATTCTCACAAACAGGACTGGTTTATTGGATGGTTTTCTTGACATGTAGTGAAATTCTACAATGTAAATTTTTCCATGGACATAAACAATCTAAACTTATATCACTCAGTATGAACAATATTTAATAGGACATGGCCAATAAGAAAAAAAGTCAAATATTTTTTCACGATAAGGCAAGTAATTTTATCCACTGTGAAAGCACTGACTGTATTTTTAATTATTTCTGCTATTTTTTTTATTTTCCAGCTTCCATGTCCTTAAAGATGGCACACACCTGTAATCCCAGTACTTGAGAGACTGAGACAGGAGGATCCCAAGTGAGGTCAGCCTCAATAACTTGGCAAGACCCTGTTTCAAAATAAAACTGAAATGGACTGGGGGGTTGAACTTGAACACACACACACACACACACACACACACACACACACACACACACGTGGAGTGAACTTACTCTTCCCTTGCTATTTATAGGCACCCAGGGTTTATAATATATGATGATTTCATTATAATTTATTTTCCAATGACTTATTATAGTTTTCAATTCAGTGATTCTCCCTCCAGATTTTTCTATTTCTAACAAAATATGTATAATACAGACTATCCAAAGACCTTTACTTCTGAACAAAGTTGACAACTTTGTCTTCTTCAGTTCATTTCCCCTACAATTTAGTTTCTGTGTTTTTATGATTTCTATTTAAAAGTGTTTAAGCTCACTAACAGTGGTTAGTTTCTCTGTCCTAGTGGTTTCTCTCTATTTTCTCACGAAATTCTTATCTGAGTCTTTCTGTTTACCTTGCAGCAAATGAACAAATGCAACAAAAACTATTTGCTTTATGATTCTGAAGTGGAAGCTGACTGCCAGTCAACTTCCTGCTATGGATGGCTATCGCCTTTCAAAGAGGAGAAATATCACTTTAGTCAGTTCAAAGGACTTTTTAATATATCACAAAATGTTAAAAAGCATTATTCATAAGAAAACAATATAAGCAATATCTACAAATGAGAACATTATTAAATAAATCAGTAGCAGACATTATTAAGATGAGGTCTATTACACAAGCTTAATATCTTATTGGAAGTCCTTTGCATTTAATTAATCTGATTTTAAATGATCCTGAATTTTTATTCTATCAAGTTCTGTATGGTTTCTACTTGGCCACACTTTGCTGATCTATATAGATCATTTGTTGTGTGTGCCAAAAAAATTAACATTGCCATTCACTTTTAAAAGCTATATTTCTATATTAGTATGTATAGAATAAAAATTAGAAGATATTTTGTATATATATATATGTTCTTAGAAAGAGTCCTAAAAGTGCATTTAAGAATGCTACATATGGCTGTGTTTGTGCTGTAGAAAATACATTTTATACCTGTTTATGTCTTCTTATGTTTTGTACAACAGTTTTTTACCTGTATACAAAATCTGTATTTATGACTTTAACAAATATTAATATTATCTCAATTTAAAATAAATTTTTGGAGTGTTTGATAAGAATATTTCTATAAGTTTATAATAAAATTGTCCTATTTTGTAAAATTTAAGACAAATTATTAGGGGAAACTTGAGAAGTTTCTAAGAATGAGGTTATTTTCTATTTAACTTGCCAAGATTGTATTTTACCTAAATCTTTTATCTAATTTGCATGATTTTAAGGGTCATACTTTAATAACAATAATGAAACAATTATTACTTCCTAAAGCTAAAATTACAGTTTTACATTGTAAATTTTTCCTGCTATGTACACTGTGGCACTAAATCTTTGAGTTATGCAAAAATATAAGGTTAGTTCACAACTTCTAAGTCCAATTTTTGATAGAATTTTTAATTGGTAAAAACATTCTCTCACAAACTAAATATTTGATTCTAAATCAACATATTTACCACCAAATAAATTACCTTAATATGACATAATTATTTATTATTCACGCCTACTGATAACTGCTGAGTCTTGTTATCTAAATTATAATTATTCATTAATTTTGTCATAGAGCTATTAATACTCACATTTTAGTTATATATTTTAAAATATTAAAAGAAACTTAAAACCTGTTACTAATTTAATGACTATATTGGCATCACTGGTTTGCTATGAACGTCATTTAAGCAACATTTAATGTTAAAAATAAGGTTGAGTTTTATTTTAATTTTATTTAGGACAAGTATACTATCTTCTGAACATCATGTTTTCTCTTCAAGTTGTTCATTTAAAAAAATAAGAACCATCTTATATTAGTCACTATTTATACCCACTGGCTAATGAGTAAAGTTTTGTTTTATTTACTCTTTGAAATAATAGACTTCCTTGAGAACACACACACACACACACACACACACACACACAAACACACACACACACACACAAACACACATCCATACACGCAAACAAATGCATCTCTTCCTGAAAATCTTATCTGATAATAAACTTTCCTAATATTTTTCTGCTAAAGATTAATAAACTTCTCTTGAAACTTATATCTAATTTATGTGACTTTAAGGGTCATGCTTTAATAACAATGATGAAACACGATTATTACTTCCTAATGCTGAAATTACAGTTTTTACATTGTAAATTTTTCCTGCTATGCGCCCTGTGGCACTAACATCTTTATCACTCCATGTGTTTCTAGTTTTAAAACCTTTACCCCTGCTGTTTGAAAAATATTTCTCATTTTCGTCCCCTATGGAGTACAGAAATCCCTAAAGGCAAAGCCATTAGTGATCTCTCTGCCTTTCCCCAAACACATATTATGATCACCAGTTCTGTTCCCCTGCCTCATTGGCTTTTGGTAAAGTATGCAAATGAGATGTTCAAAATACACACTTTTTGCAACTGTGCAAGTTCATACTGATTTATAAAATGGGCAGGCTATTAAAGTGACTGAAAATGTCAGCAAGATTTATGCATGGGTGACAAATTGTATTGGAAATGTTCATTTTTAACATGCTGCCCTAGGTTTTTTTTTTTTTTTAACAACCTAGATAGTCTCTGTGATACATTTGTTTTAAGGCTATTTTTTTCTCTCCAAACATACTTTTGACAGTGACTTTTTGACTGGAAAAATAAACAATGCTACTTCACAATCATACAAATTGTATTTTATCATAGAAAGCAGTACTTGCAAGATATAATAAATTTCTCTTTGACACCCATTTTTCCTATGAGCCATTAGTCCACTATGGTTAAATAGTTTTCCTTTATAACAGATAACTTGAATTGCATACATAAATATTTCATCACTAAGATCTAAAATTATGTAACTATCAAAACAATTACCCAGTCACCTCTGAGGAAAATATTTCATTCATATTAAAAATCACGATGCAGAGAACAAAAGATAGAAATGACAACTGATATATATCTTCTGGAGTTTATGATCCCGTCTTGAGAAAATTCCACAGCAAAACATGGTCTAAGCAATATTCAGATCACTTTTCTCTATTATTTGTAAATTTGTTCCGGTATATCGCAACTCTGCCAGTGACTCAAGCAGGCAGTTGTGGTACTTTAGCCAGTCCAAGTGTGGTCTCTGAGCAGGGGTCTTGATATTCTATTATCTCTGGAGGATAGCCATCCATTCACTGAATGAAGCAAAGAAATAGGAAAACTGACCTGGAGCCGGTTTATGCAATCTTATTGAAAAATATAATTAGCTTACTCTGGCTGACCTCAAAACATCTATATATACAGCAAAAATATCACAAGGAAAATTATGTGCTGTGTCACGATCATGAAATAACACACTATGGAAATGAAGTTCAATAAAAAAGAACCACCCAAGATTAATTTTACAAAGAATAGATCTTATAATAGCAGAATTGTGTAGCCCTTCTAGTGGGAAAAGTTTGGTATTAGAATTCTAATTCTACTTTTTTATATTCAGATCAGTTTGTACCAATACTATTATTGCAACTGATTTTCCTAATTAGTTCATTAAGTTGCATAACAATTGGCTTACAACTAACAACTCTTCTTGATGTTAAAACAGCGAAGATAAAATTGATTTAAAGCCCACTTCTGATCATTCATTCTTACACATTCGCATGTCCTGGTGTTTGGTGAAGCTTTTCTTGTGAGCCTGGGCCCGCCTTTCAGCTCTGTTTTTACTTAAGTGCCATAGCTATGTTCTTCCTTATTAAAGTGGGTTAACATTATGCATTGTGCTGAAAAAATTCAAACACTGTTAAAATAAAAAAGAAACAACAAAAACATCTGGTTTTCATCAAGAGGCTCCATTTTATAGCTTATATAAGAATGAAGGTTTTGAGAAAGAAGCAATAGAGTTATGAAGGGGCCAAGCTTTGTATGGGCAGATAATGCAGCTACAGAGGACAGGGAGAAGTCTTTTTATTTTGCTTTTGTTTCTACCTAAAAAAAAATGTTTTGCTTTAAGTGAATAAATGCCAAATGTGTAAGATATTGTTTGCTTAAATATTTTCTAAGAGCAGCAAATAATATTTTATTTTAATGCTGAAATAGTCTCATAATAGTTTTCCCTCTAGATCTTTAAGTTTGTTTCCGTGACCATTAGGAACTGTCAATCTACTCCCACTGCTAAGAGTTGCTTCAAGTTATTATAAAAAAAAAATGCACTTTCCTAATTTACAGTCATTCCCATAGAAATGTTGTCACCCGAGAGGATACAAGTAGAAACAATTCAAAAGAGAGAAACAAAAAGTGCATTCAAGAACATCTGGTATACTTTGAAGAAAATCTGTCTATTAGAGAGGCAAAGTTCATCTCCTCTCCTCATCCCTGTTTTGAGATGCATTAGGGAAATAATTTATGAATGAGTCAATGAGAAATCTAACTCATAAGGGTTACATTAACAGATTAAGCTTAAAAAGCACATATACTTGCACATATAGCTACATGTATGTATATATATAATTATGTGGCTGCAATATATAGTAAGACCCTTACATGATTCCATTGTTATCCCTAATAATTAAATTAATTAAAAAGAAACTCCATTATGTATGTTGGGTACAAGTATATAATTCCATTATGTATACTGCATAAACGGCCTTTATCTTATGTTCAACTGCTAATTGCTCTTCCTATACAATTAGAAATATCACCGTTTCCTTAAAATGGTGTTGTCTCCTTCTCTGGAAGTTTCACATTGACATATTATGCAAATAAAATGTCTGTATTTGCAGTTAACCTTGCCAGATCAAAACATATTGGTTTGGTTCTAGAGATATTAACTGAATATGTAATAAATGCTAAATTCTGAGCTATTTTATGGAGAAACAAAGATGAAAATGTGTGCTTCCCACCTGTGAATCGGGGACATGCAATCATGGCAAGTAAAGGGCCGAAGGGTATGCATCTCTTGAGAAAAGGTTCCTTGGTCATGTGAACATCATTTATTGAAGGAAAAGGGAATGGGATGCTCAACCAAAACTTAGAATTTTGAGTTTTCATAATGAAAAGTATGTTTTCTCCCATTATTTGGGGTATATTTAAAGAGGCCATTTTTATTTCTCTGTTTTAAAATGTATAATTCAGGCCGAGTGTGGTGGCTCATGCTTGTAATCCCAGCATTTGAGAGGCAGAGACCGGAGGATCGTGGTTCACGGACAGCCTCAGCTACTTAGCGAGGCCCTTCGCAACTCAGTGAGACGCTGTTTCAAAAAATATAAAGACTAAAATATAGGGCTGGGGGTGTAGCTCAGAGGTAGAATAGCCCTGAATTCCACCCCCAGTACCGCGAAAATAAATAAATAAGTAAATAAATAAAATATATAAGCCCTCTATCACCTATCCCTCAATAATATACATAAATTTCTAATTTCTCCAAAAACAACTCACACAAAAACAGAGCTTTTAGCTAAGTCCCACTCTACTTATATCATCCTCATTTATCTTTCAAAATCTCAGCCTTGATGTTATTGGACAGTAAAAGGTTGCAATGGGACCCCTGTCAAAAGACAATGTTCTTTCTTGAGTGATAAGCAATGTAACATGTAAGAACAAAAAGCCAACTGATTAATGGCATGCAATTCATCTACAATTATCCTGCCCATGCTACACAGTCATTGTATAGATTGGACTAGATCATTAAATTATGTGACAGCAATCAGCCATCTAACTTTAAAAGAGGTGGGAAGAGCCAATTTAAAAACTTAATATCTCAGGATGATACAGTAGGCTGAGAAAACCAGCCAATTTAGAGAAAATTACCATATGTACCAACCAGAATGATAGATGTGAGCCTTAGCTAAGCATTTGTCCTGGTGCTGATGATGTTTGGAAGTGAGCGAAGAGCCCTGTACTTGTTTAATGTGTGTTGGAGAACAGCGGTGATCCAGGGCATTAAACACTTAGAAAATTGAAATTCAGACTCCAGGAGGAAATGTGTGCTCTTGGTAAATTTCCATCTTTTTTAACCTCATCATCTGTTGTAAAATGAATTATCTTCCAAAAGCCCCACCTGTAAATTTCATTTTGGGGGAGTAGGGTTTTACTGAGATGCAAACATTCAGTTCAGAACACATATATATATATTTTTTTCCGGGCAAATCTATTTCACTATTGTCCAGTTGTGATAAAGTAAGCCTAGGCCTTAGCATCAGGAATGCCGTGATCTTACCCCACGTGACCCCAGTGCACTATTGTTTGTCAGCCTGAGAAAAAGGGCCACTAGGGACCTTGCGAGTGATGCGTAACTGCCTGTTTGGCTTCTGTAACTCCTTTTTAGCTTGCACCTGAAGAGAAACTAAGCCCATTAGGAACTTGCTATCCTTAGAACAATGAAAAGGTAGATAATACAAGGGACTGGCAGGGCTTGTTGAGCTTCTGCACAGTGCTGTTCCTGGCTTCTGTACTTTCTGCTTGACTTGCACACTTGCTGAAAGAAACGGTTGATTGTCCATTTCATGGGAACCTAAACTCTTCACTCCTGAGCTTGTGATTTTTAACATATAAAAGGAGCCCTGAGAAACAGCTCAGGGCTGCACTCAGGACTCAACTGCAGCGTAGTAGCTGGCTGGCTAATAAAGACTTTCTATTCAGCTTAAACTAAGTCTGAATGGTCTTCTCTGGTGGTCGCTCAATAACACAGTGATTACATAACATGTAAAATGACTAATTTTTCTTTATTTCCCATGTAAAATTGAACCTATGTTGAACTCCTACCATCAAATTTTTCACATCAAATCAAACTGTTTATGAACAGTTTTCAAGGTTATTTTCCATCAATTCAGGTGAAAATAACTTCCTCAAGATCATCTACACTAATTGTCAAGTTCCATTTCCTTCTGATGAAAAACAGTTTGATTATCTGGCTTTATTGTCAAGGTACTGTTAGTGGGACTTAAAAAGTATAGATTTATATGGTATGATTTCATTCTGAATCATTTTGATAATGTCAAGTTAGAAATCATATATTATGATTTTTCTCTTTGAAATTGAAAAGAAAATTTTCTTTACAGAAAATCTGCCTGCTACAGGTAGTGAATAACTGACTGAAAATCATGCTTTCTTCTTAAAAAAAAAACAAAAACAAAAACAAACAAATGAAAAAAAAAAAAACTCAAGACCTAGAAGTCATACCAAGTATTAGAAGATGTTCATCTGATGGTGCTCCTTCAGTCAGGAACCTTTGAGGTCACACATTTTACATTGAGCTATATTTTTATATTTATATAGATACTCCCACAAAATAACTCTTAGTTGATCCATGAGATTGTGAACTTTATATACACTCTCATTTGTACCTCTTTAATTTTACTGAATTATATTGGATAATTTTTTTAACTTAGTGATAACACTGACAATAATAATAGTAATGCTACCATATGCAGTTTTTGGAGCCTGTGTGTCAGCTCTTCTGCTAGGTCTATTACCTGTGTTGCCACATTAAATCATTATAATAATCTTATTTACTCCACTAAGGCAAAAAAAGGGTGCTAAGCAATTGCTTTAGGTAAGAATTGTGAAAAAATGAATGGTGTTTGGATTGAACACAGGCAGTCTGCCTTTACATATAATTCATTATGCCCCAGAGATTTGTAACTTACTCAAAACCATAGCTCCTCTTTTTTAGATCTCAAAAGAAACAGAAGAAACATCAAATACCCATGACCTTATGAACTTTGGATAATTCTTATGACATCATATCAACTTCAGCTTTAACTGTTTTGCTAACCTTCTTTAAAAGAAAGAATATAAAATTATGAATATATAAACATTTATTTAAAATGAGAAAGCATGCCCAAATACCATTTTTAAGTTACTGAAGATGGTAAACAACACAAAATATTGAAATACTTAATTTTCTCTGCATTTTATACTATGGTATCTTTGATTAACTCCTCATTTGACCATAACTTCTTAATAATTTTTAATTTATTTTTTCTATTTGTTTTTGTGTTGAGTTTAAATCCAGAATTATTGTATTTGTAATCTGTACCCCACCCCTTTTTATTTTACTTGGGCACAAATTCTTGCTAAATTTCTGAGCCTGACTGCAAACCTGCTATCCTCATATCTTAGCCATCCAGATACAGGCAGGTGCTACCATGCCCAGCTATAATTCTGATTGTCTATAAAAATTAGATGTACGTACATTTTTCCTCTAGTATATTTGATTTTTATTCTTAATTGGAAGTTTAGGAAAGTTATTTTCAGTATTATAGCTTGCTGTTTGTTGATAAGAATAGTTGAATTTATTAGATTATTGACAAATATGGGGAAACATCTATTGAAGTCCTTTTTAATTTTTTTTATATGAACTATAAGACTTAGAAAAAGTGTCCACAAGCCAGGCATGGTGGTGAAAGGTTGTAATCCCAGTACTTGAAAGGCTGAGACAGAAGGATTGCAGGTTCACAGCCAGGGTCAGCTACTTAGTGACGCCCTCTCCAACTTAGTGAGACCATATTTCAAAATAAAAAAATAAGAAAATAGGAATGGAGGTATAGCTCAGAATGAGAATTCCCCTGGGCATGAATCCCCAGTATGGAAGGAAGGAAGGAAGAAAGGGTAAAAGAGTCCACAAAGTAGATTTAGTTTAGAAAATTCTGAACTTTCTCTCTTTTTCTTTTTTTTAATTTGGAAACAGGATCTCACTTATTTGCTGAGAGCCTCACTAAATAGCTGAAGCTGGCTTCAAACCTATGAGATCCTTTTGTCTCAGCCTCCCAAGTGCGGGGATTAAAAGCATGCGCCACTATGCCCAGGTTTGTTTCTCTTCTCTACCTATATTCTTCCAGTGTTAGGGCACCAGAGGCCATGGTCATTTAACAATGTGACTTCTGAGACTATACCTCTAGTGGAGTCTTCAAGGTAAAACAATGGGGTGGAGAAGCACACCTGAGGGGCATCCTACACCAGGATGACTAGCAGAAATCAACTGAAGGAGTGTATGGTAGTACAATTTAGCAAACAAAAATATGGGATACCAAGCTAAATTTGGACTTCAGATGAAAACAAATAAAATTTTGGAACATGCTTACACTAAAAAATTATCCTTGGCTGGGTGGTACACACCTGTAATCCCAATAGTTGGAAAGATGAGATGGGAGGGTCACAGGTTTGAATCCAACTTCAGCAAACTAGTGAAGATTTCAGCAACCTAGACTCTTTTTCTAAATAAAAAATAAAATTGAACCGAGAGTATATCTCAGAGTTAGAATTCTCCTGGTTTCCTCCTGCACCACACACACAATATAAAAATACCTTGTTCTTCCAAAATTTGAATTTAAATGATGTGTGATGAAAAAAATGAGGCAACTGGGGGGAGGGCAACAGTAGTATTAATTCATTATATTAAATTATTTTACTTTTGGACATTTATGTTCACATATTATGTAAATAATTACATAAACACATTGTAATTGTTACTACCAGTACAAGACATCCATGCAAATGAAAATCCTAAAACTTTGTCTAATTATCTTTGAAGCTAATCTAGCTAGTTTAATAGATCTATTAAGGATAATAACATATTGGTCTATGTCAAAGTGCCATGAACATGCACTAAACTTCCCAGAAATTTTTACTAAGTCAAATTTTACTAAGTCAGTGCCAGAATTCTAATTTTATTCTAAATGATTTTAAATGCATTCATATGTTTAGACTGTAATACATTGCTTCCTGATTATTTGTTTGTCACTAACATTTTGGTTATTTACTGGTTCCCAACAGGTATCTGTGTGTGTGTGTGTGTGTGTGTGTGTGTGTGTGTGTGTGTGTGGTGTTTGTGTATGTGGTTGTGTGTGTGTTTACTACATTTTTAATTCCTCCAAAGTATTAAGACTTTCCAGCCATTTCTTCTTTTTAGGTTTATCCTACTTAGACCTAAGTGACAGACAAGAGAAAAAAAAATTCTATAGGAATTGTGCCATAGTTTAGGTCTATTCTCAGAGGTTCATGCATTGGGAGTCCCATCTCTAGGTCTCTAATTTGTTTGTATTAGGAGGTGGTGTCCAAAAAGCTTCAGGAGTCTTACTAAAAGGTGATTAAATCATTAAAACATTGCTCTTACGAGGAATTTTTTAATGCTCTCATGGAGTGAGTTCTCATGAGAGCAGGTTGTTATAAAAGAGTTAAGCCTGCCTATGAATCTGTCTCTAGGCTCCTTTTTCACCGTGAAATCTCCTCCTCTCATATACATTCCCATCATGATTCTCTATTCAGCCCTTACCAGAGACCAACCAGATGGGGTCAACAGATCATGGACTTTCAACCTTCATAACTCTAATCTAAGTGAATTTCTTTACTTTTTAAGTGCCCTATATAGGTTGTCTTTCTATAGCAACAGAAAATGGACTCATAAAAATACATTGGTATTATATGCATAATTAGACAGCTTATAATTGACATAAAATAACATGGGTGTTTCTGGAGAAATTTTCTAGAAGTCTCTTTTGATGTTTAAGACAAGCCTATCAACATATGGTATTAGGTAACTGGACAATACAAAAGATAGCTGGGTGATTCTGAAAAAATGTTGAATAAGAATAATTCCCCAAGCCAGCCAGAACAGAAGGGTGGAGGATGCAGAAGATGAATAGAGAGACTAAGTGAGGATGGAGAGCCCAAGTTTCACATGCAGAGACCAGAGCTCTATGAAAACCAGCCATTCTTAGGTTTTCAAAAATCAACAACTGTAATATACACTTCTGGGTATAGCAGTGCCTCAGATTGGATGTTAAGGAATTTTTTCACTTCAGTTAGTTCTAATAACTCATGTTCAATATTTTTTCAGTCAGTATCTAGTGTGCACAGTAAATTTGAGCTAGTGGTACTTTGGAAAAATTAAAGAACACAAGTAGTATTTTAGGGACAAGATGAAACAATAAAAAAGAATAATCTAGATTTAATAATAATGTACTTACCTGCTCTAAAAAAAGAACAGGTTTTAGACTGGCAAGATGTTCAGAAATCCCATTGAAATCCACTGGGAAAACAGATGGAGACTGCCGTATATGTATGAACTGCTGATCTAAAGCAACAGTTTTTGAATGTTATTTTTTATCAAAGAAAACTGAAAAAAAAGAGAACATGAGGATTCTATCAAATTTGACAACATACAGCAATTTATATGTATTGACTTAGCTTCTGTCCATTCTCTCTCTCGCCTACTTTATCTTCTACCACACTTATTTTTGTCCTCCATCCCTCATCCATCAATTACTTGAGCAAGGCAGAAAGAAAAAGGTCCTTGTGAGTTCATACCACTTCAAGCAATGTCACCACACACTGCACTTTATTCCCAACCCTGCTGAATAGCACTTGCTTCCTCACTGCCTTTTATTTATAGAACTTTCAGCACTATGCCCAACACAGGTAAAATGTCAGGCAATGTAAACCATATTTCCCTGTAGCCCTTTGGCCAGAAGATTATAGAGAAAGCACCTTTCATTTATCATGTCCTCCTTGAATGCCCACAGCTGTTTCACTTAGCAGAGCCCAGCATCCTTGTGTGGAGCCCTTAGAGCAAAGTGACAGGACAATAAAATGAAGGGGTTGCATGGGGCTATCCCTTCCAGCCCTAAAATTCCATGTTGCTGAATCTCCACTCTCCACAGATAAATGTTGATCTCAGTGCAGAAATAAATAGCCATACTTTACTATATCTTTTATTGAGGGAAAGATCACTTGGCAGCTCATGTAATTCCTGGCTAAATATTTTTCAACCTAATCTTTAATATATATGCTATATAATAATATTCTAGAACTAAGGTTAAACCTCTAGAAAATTCTATAATGATATATAACATCCATCCATATGTTTTCTTGAGGTCTTTTCATTGAAGAATAAAGGGCAGATGTACAAGGGTTTCTTAAAGCATTATTTAACATGTAGTGAGAAAGAACTTGAAAAAATAAATATCTTCTTAAGGGTAATTTTATATTTATTGCACTTAATTTAACAAATTATTGCAGGAAACACATAGACAGCATTTTCCCAGTAAAATTATTATACTTAAATGAACTTTTGACAATGTATTAATTACAAGGACATGACCACATTTATTCTGCTGATCCAGTAATTACACGCATTAAAGAAATATTTATCCACAAACCATGCAATGTACTTCAAAACAGCATTTATTGCCAAATTACATTTCCTGTATATCTGTGCTTGATTTCCAGTTACTAGTAATTTTTTAATTTTAAGAGAAGGAGGGAAGTGATGAGAAATTTGAAAAATACTGTATAAATAAATGCTTACTGATGTGAAAAAATTGAAATATAGATCTTTTTAATCATGTACCACTTTTACTTAGAGAATTAATCCTGAGACACCTAAGTTCATGTGTTTCAGATGGAAAGAAGATAATAATAATCATAATATTTCAACCTCCTTTCTTTTTTCTTGTAAAGATTTTCTGTCTCCTTTAATGAATAAAAACATACCCTAATTTTTAAACCACAATGACCTTACACTAGCTAGCAGTGAAAAGAAAATTAATACAATTTGCAGCAATCTGAAAAATTTAAATGTGCAGTTTATTTATGAAAGCATGACATCCTTTTATGAAATATTAGCAATTAATAATGATACAATCAGGAAAGGTCTATATCAGTAGCAATTCATAGACACAAACATGCCCTTTTTCATTTTGAATGGTATGAAGCATAGTGGAAGAAGGGAGAGGGTTCCATTCTTAAGGTTTCACAGCTACAGAGAGTCCCTGACAATTGTGAGTTGAAGAACTAACCTAAGCAGAGATCATTTCTCTCCCACGGTCATATTTTATGAAGATTACCAAATATTCATAATATCATTTCATTTTGCATTTTGAGCCTTATATTAAATCCCTTTACCCTATGTCTTTGAAAGAACTCTTCTTAACTGAACATCTCAAACATAGAACATAACAGATAATTTTAGCCCTTAGATAATGCAAGACTGGCCTTGATTTTTAAATTTTCCATGAAAGCAAATTCCGTAATTTTTTATAAAAGGTCCCTGTTCCAGATGAAAAAGAAATCAATGTTATCAAAAGATAGTACATAATGTGAAGAAAATAATAATAATAATAATAATAATAATAATAATAATAAATAATAAATGGTGAAACTTAAAAATGAAAACCTATTTTTGTTAAGTACTTTCTTTGAGCTAGTGTTTTATATACACTTGGTCATATAATCATGAATAAAAAATAAAATGAATGACAAAATTCAAAATTGATTAAAGTTTTAACTAGTTCAATGAATATCATGACTTGACCAAGTCTGAGAATATTCTTAAAACATAAGAAAAATCTAACATAGAACATAGAGCAATTAGACAATTATAAGGCCTGCACACAGTGTGCAGAAAACCTCAATTTTGATCATCTTTTTGCTGTAGGACCACAAATGAATTTGGGCCAAATGGAATCTAAAGTGTTTTTTATCTCTAAATTAAATGAAGTTATTTCATAAATTATAAAAGACTTCTTAAATATATGTATATATGTCTTTTTAAAACTAATTTGTAAGCCGGGTGTGGTGGCACAGGCTTGCAATCCCAGCATTTGAGAGGCTGAGACAGGGGGATCACAGTTCAAGGACAGCTTCAGCTACTACTTAGACCCTTTGCAACTCAGTGAGACCCTGTTTCCAAATAAAGAATAAAAAATAGGGCTAGGGGTGTAGCTTGAAGGTAGAATGCCCCTGGGATCCATCCCCAGTATGCATATATAATTACAGTGCACCAATAAAAGGATATACAAAACTAACTTGTAGATACAAGAGTTTGCATATATTAAGCTGTGTAGGCAATTCTGGCTATAAAATTACTTGCATAGTAAAGCTTCCTTAACTACATGCTTCTCTTCAAGAGGCTCAACCAACTGTGGATAGAAAATATTTGAAAAATAAATGTCTGTGCTAAACATGTACACATTTATTTATTTCACTAATCCTTAAACAATACTGTAACAACTATTTACTTAGCATTTATATTATATTCCATCTTATGAGTAATATAAAGATGATTTAAAATATTTAATATATTTTAGATATATAGTGGAAAAATTATTTTGAGTATAAAAGGAGAAAAATAAAAGAAAAATATTGAACTCATATCTAGGATTATATTTATTAAGATTACCCTACACACACATACTCCAAATCTAATTAAAATTTCCTCATTGTATTTCTGCCTTGGCTACAATACAACCTATTTCTACTGTTGGTAGTGATTGAGAAATAGCATGAATTAAAGTGTGTGACAACAGCTAAATAAATGTAGATATAATTTTAAAAAATGAAAGATCAACATAAAGAATCTTCATTTATTTTTAAATCTTTCATTTTAATAGCTCACCTATCTCTAAAATTATACACAGATGAATAGATAAGCCAAAAGCAAGAATTTTAAAAGATTTTTAGACTATTTCGTCTTTATGGAACAATGTATTTATTGTTTTTGATTCAAACTTCTGATATTTTTGGCTTTGAAAGCACACTGAAAAATTCAGTGATAAATGTTTTGCTTTGACTTCATATACCAAAGTCTTCACTCTCAACCTAGAAATCTATTGTTGTGGTTTTTGTGGTTGTGAGAATTAGTCTTCCACATCTGGCTATGTTTCAAGAATCAGAGAATCTGAGCATTAGAAAACAAGAGCCCCAGCATAGGATCCAACTTCTGTGCAATTGAGTTAGAAATACAAGTTTTTCTTAAAAAAATAATTAAAAAGAACTGTGTGAAGTCATGGAGTCATGGAGCTGTCTGTGCAATTAGGTTAGAAAGATAAGGTTTTCTTAAAAAAAATTAAAAAAAAGAACTGTGTGAGGTCATGGAGACATGGAGCTGTCAGTCAGGACTTCTCATTTTCATCTCTTCTTTCTCATAATCCATCACATCCAAGGTGGTGTGTTCTAAGAATGGCACGATTATAATGAGAGTCAATTGATCACTTATTGTATACAAAATCAACAGATCCATAAAAACCATGTAACATTAAAATATGATCACAATATAATAAACTGATCACTCATTCTTGAAAAAAACCACCATGAAATATTAGATTTAATGTTTTATTTGAAAAGCACAATCTACACAGACATTAAGAAAATTGCTTCAGAAATTTTGGTGACAGGAACAAACTGTGAAATGTAAATTAGAAGATATACCTGGAAGAATGATGAAAATTACTCATTTTTGTCAAATTTTCTTTATGTTAACAATAATTGGGCGGCAATAGTAGAAAATGCGGCTACAATAGTGAAATTAATTTTTTTAATGAAGCAGGGCATAGTGGTACATGCCTGTAATCTCAGTACTTGGGAGGCAATTTAGCAAAACCTTCAGCAACTTACTGAGACCCTGTTTCAAGATAAAAATTGCTGAGGGTATAGTACTCTAATGCCAATAAATAAGTAAATATAAATTTATTCTAATAATATGTATGATGTTGAATTTATTTTTAAGATACATGTAAAGTATAATATGTATTGTTTAGCACATAGAAAATAGAATATAGATTTTTCTAAGTCAAGAAAAACTAAATATATAAAAATCACAATTCTTAAGATTTATAAATTCATTGTCATAGAAATTAATTTTTTATTGGTGCATTGTAGTCACACATCTTAATGAGGTACAAAATGGTAGAGGCATACATGCATACATCACCCACTTA
This sequence comes from Muscardinus avellanarius, assembly GCF_963383645.1. NCBI lineage: Eukaryota > Metazoa > Chordata > Mammalia > Rodentia > Gliridae > Muscardinus > Muscardinus avellanarius. The sequence continues at coordinate 88,773,333 of NC_137787.1, read as the reverse complement.
GCCCTTCCCCAATTCCCACACCATTTTCCTCCCCCTCCCTCCTTCTCACATTTAGCTTAGTGATTGACTTTGATTTGTGAATATACATCATGTACAATAAGGAACCTTCCTCTTCCCCTCTTCTGACCCCCTCAGTTAGGTCTCCTTTATCCTTTCCTGTCTAGAGTTCTTCCCCTATGATTCTTTTTCTCCCTGGCTTATGCATAATTGGGAGAACTTTCAGTTTTTTACTTTTTGTGACTGACTAATCTCACTTAGCATAATGTTCTCCAGTTCCATCCATTTCCCTGCAAATAATGTAATTTTGTTCTTTATGGCTGATTAAATTTCTATTGTGTATATATGCCATAGTTGTGTAATCCGTTCATTTATTGATGGACATCTTAGCTGGTTCCATATTTTGGCAATTGTGAATTGTGCGGCTAGGAACATAAATACGCATTCATTAGTTTGTTAGTTTGTTTTTTTATTCTTTGGGTAGATACCCAAAAGTGGTATTGCTGGATTATATGGTAGGTTCATTCCCATTCTTTTGCAGATCTTCCATACTGTTTAGAAATTAAATTTTAATGGGGCTATTTTGTGAAAATTGACAAAATAATTTTTGAGCACATAAAGAAGATATAGTGTGTGTATATGTGTACAAATGTGTTTTATACAGAACTATGTACTGTATAAAACTAAGGTAATTGCAATAATGAAGGGATGAATCAAGCACCAAAGACATATCATCCTTATGTCCTAAAGAATGCAAAATTGGTGTTTCACATTTTTTAAACTTTTTATTGGTGCATTGTAGTCATACATCTTAATGGAGTACAAGATGGTGGAGGCATTCATGCACACATCACCCAATTAGTCCTTTCCCAGTTCCCGAACCATTCCTCCCCCCCTCTTTTTCTCATGTTTGGCTTAGTGGTTGATTTGGATATGTTTATTAATGTACATCATGAACATTAAAGAATTTCCCTCTTCCCCCCTCCCATCCCCTCAGGTTGCCGTATTTGCTCATCTACAGTATCCCCTTCTTCATTTAGAGTTTCTCCTATAACCCCCATTTTCTCCCTAGATTTTCATATTAGGGAGACCATCCTATTTTTTATTTTTTTGTGACTGATTAATCTCACTTAGTATAATGTTCTCCAGTTCCATCCATTTCCCTATAAATGACATAATTGTGTTTTTCTTAATGGCTGAGTAAAATTCCATTGTTGTGTTTCACATTTTAAGATATTCAAAGTGCTCATGAAAATGTCAGAAATTATTAACTAAATAGCTAATTACTTTCCCTAAATTCTTTCCTTTATTAAATAAGCCCTTAAATCATCTAACAACATTTTTATTAAAAAAAATAAGATAATAAGGAGGATCACAGGCTTGAGGTCAAACTGGGTAACTTAGTGAGACCTTTCTATAAAAATAAAAGATAAAAGATAAAGGTCTGGGAATGCATCTCAGTGATAGAGTAGCATTAGATTTAATCTTCAGTACTGTTACACAACAGCAGGGGTAGTAATAATAAAAATAATTATAAAATAAATATTAGCATAAACTGAAAAATGTTGGCATATTAATATTGGTTATTTCAAGGCAGTAAAATTATAGATAAAATGATTATCTTTTCACATATATATGTTCTGTTCGGAACTTTAAAAAATTCCCAGTATTTACATATTATTTTTATTGAAATGAGAGAAGCTAACATGAAAAATTCCTTTTAAAATCAACTTTACCCCACTATGTTGGACATTCACTGACAAATTACTTTTGGTTAAATACTGTTAAAGGCAATTTTATAAAATCACTATCTTTAGTAATCATATCTATTTTATAGATTTGAAAACTTAGGCATCATTTCCCCTAAGGTAGGCAACTGAACAAGGATATGATCCTAAGCAATATTTGTCCCTAGCTCTTATTCTGGAGTAAGCCCTAAGCAATGACACTAGCCTTCAGAGTTGTGTCAGGTTTTCTGATTCTTGATTTATGTCCCTTATATTTGCCTAATAAACTTTTTAGAATGTTCTTCATTCACTGTTTTGCTTGTGATGAACTGCAACTACTGTTGTTCACATAACTGAGACTCTCTTTTTAACTAAATACCTAAATATACAAATATTTCCACGTAGGGTAGTACATGAAAACCTTGATCACTAAACATAAGTTTATATACTTTCTGCTTTTTATCTTTATATATTATAGATTTGATATAGTTTGGGTGATGATAACAAAATGTTCCCATGTGATTCATTAGGAAGGTGAAATTTGAATGTGTGTGGCTGAAAAAACCTGATACAGGTATTCATGAGCTCTGCTGGTTGTTTAATATGCTGCACTTGACCAGAGAGCTCGCAAGAATCGACGTCCCAACTCTCTGTAAAATAGAAGTGATGTGGTTTAAGCTATCTGAAGAGCAATAGAAACTGAAAAATGAAACCATGTACATGATTTATTTTTCAAGACAAAAATTTCTTTACTTATGAAACATCTAGTGTTCTTCATACTAATGTTACTTTCCATGTTTTTATGTCCCTGTGAATAGATAACACTAATGACAATACTAGTGTTCAAGTTTTTGTCTGCAAATATTTTGAAATAATAAATGTGGAAAAATTTAATGTAGCCTGGCATGGTGCCATATGTTTATAATCCCAATAGGGAGGCTGAGACAGGAGGATCAAAGGTTTGAGGACAGCCTCAGGAATTTAGCAAGACTCTCTGAAATCTAGTGAGACCCTGTTTCAAAATAAAAAACTAAAAAGGTCTGGAAGTATAGCTCAGAGGTAAAATTCCACTGGGTTTAGTTCCCCAGTACCACACACAAAGAATTTTTAAAATTTTAATAAATGGTGATTTTATTATGAATGGTCATTTTATTATGAATTTAATATATGTTCATTTTACTAAATTCAACATAACTTTGACACCTAAAGCTGCCTTTGACATTTCCCAGAGAGATAACTAAAATGTTGAAAGGTTTTATTCACATATAAAACAAAAAATAATATAAATGTTTTATCTGATGGTCACAGACTCCTACTCCTAAAATTTCCAGATCTTCTTATTAAATCTTCTTTATTTTATTCCTATAATGATATACTTATTTTGGTTCAGTAACAATTAGTCCTCCATTTTTACCATGATGTAATTTGGGAATTAATTGTACAACTAAGACCTTACCTCAAGTATTATATTTGAAATATATTTTATTTAATGAGGTAGAACAGGCACTTTTAAGAAAAAACAATTGGTTTACATTTAAAGCCAGTGCCCACATTGTCCTACCAAGGAAACTGATCTGGCACCTTGTTTAGTTCATTTCAGTCTTATAGGGATAGGTCATTTCAAAGCAGACCATAGATATTTGAAAATCACAAGCACTTTGAAAGAGAAGAAATAGTCAAAATTTACAGATATACCTGGTTAAATCTGGTGGAGTTTCTAGGGCTGCTTCTTTTTGTCATAGAGTAACTTTTCAAGCTTTTAAAATATAATGTAAGATTTATTATAAAAAATTCCACAGTTTAGTTGATGTTCTCAGTAATGTCAGTACATTAATTATTACTTCAAGAGATAATCATTGAGATTTTTGTCATCAAAATAAAGATTGGGCTCAGAAGATTGTGGAAAAATTTTAGACCATTTTTTGTTATGGTTAGATATAGAGGGTTCTCTGAAGGATTCATGTATTAATGTTTAGAGCTGATATAAGTCATGAAGGTTGTCATCTCATCAGTGGATGAATCCATTGTAATGGATTTACTGGGTGGTGACCTGGGAAGGTGAGATGTGGCTGGAGGAGGTGAGTTCCTGGGTGTGTAGCCTTGGGAATAATATGTGGTTCCTCCTCCTCTTGCTCTCTCTCTGCTTCTGGCCTCCAGGATGTAAGAGCAGAGTCTTGTTTCCTCCCTGTCTCTGCTTACTGCCACCATGCTCTGAGCTCCACAGACCCAGCCTGACATTGACTGAAGAATAAAATGCCCAAAATGGTGAGCAAATGCATATTTATTTCTCTAAGTTGTGTGGTCAGTTGTGGAGTTTAGCAGTGAGAATATTGACTGAGACAGACAGGCATAAGAGGTCAGTGGATTTCACAACTAGGGCCCTAAAGACTGTCTACTTCGATATGATACTGAAATTTTTAGACAATTTAGTGAATTGTAGAACAGCCACACAAACAGTCACAAAAAATTACTCAGTCGGCAGAACTGCAAAATATTTAGTCTAGTTGATTATAATTGATTTTTGCACTATTGTAAATTAATTTCAGCATCCCTTGTTATCACTTAGGGTCTCTCTCTCAATATATACATACATAATAATATATGTATATAATCTATTTTAACTATTAGTAAATATGTGTACAATACATTGAACTATCATTGATCTAATTATATCTTACTAATTTTCTTATTAATTAATCAGTTAAAATCTTGCATATGTATTCATGAAAAACAGCAACATTAATGATCAGTTGTGCAGGTGATAGTTTGAGGCAAGAGGACCCAGGTATATCCCAAAAGACAAAATAACATAAGTAAAATTCCTGCAACAAAATCTATTAAAAAAAAACTGAAAAAATGGCAAGTACATGAGTCAGATACTAAGACATAGGCTAGGAAGAGTAGGCAGTATTTTATTCTGTTAGAAACTTTAGGCTCTATTAAATAGTTTCATTTATATTGTTATCTCAAAAGAAATGAGACTTAAAATGCTTTAAGATGGATAAAGGGGAATGGGGTTTTGATTCTTAGATATGAATTCAGAATTAAAATCTGTGTACTATGGAGAATAATTTGAGAAGATATTAAAGAAGTGAGCTGTATAGTTTAAGATGTTATAAAAGCTTAATGTAATAGCAGTAGATATAGAAGTGGAGCGATATGTTCTTTTTGTGGGGGAGAGAAGACTAGGTTTAAACTCAGGGGCACTCTACGTCTGAGCCACATATCTGGCCCTATTTTATTTATTATTTTATTTTATTTTCCTTTTCTCTTTTTCTTTTTTTAAATTTTGGTGGTACTGGGGTTCCTGGAAACCCTTCCACCTCCAGGCTACACTCCCAGACCCATTTTATATTTTTATTTGGAAACAGAGTCTCTTAAGCCAGCAAGGCTGGCTTTGAACCTGCGTGATCCTCCTGTCTCTGTCTCCCAAGCATGGGGATTACAAGTGTGTGACACCACACCCAGCTCTTGTTTATTTTTTAATAAATTTTTATTGGTGCATTGTAGTCATACATCTCATTGGGATAAAAAACTTGTGGAGATATACATGCACACATCACCCAATCAGCCCCTACCCAATCTCTAACCCCTTCCCTCTCCCTCCCTCCTACCCATGCTTGGCTTCCTGATTGACTTTGATATGTTTAAGTACATCACATGCTTTAAAGACTTTCCCTTATCCTCCCTCTTATCCCCTCATATATGTCACCTTCATTGCTCCTCTATAGGGTCCCTTCTTCATCTAGAGTTCCTCCTGTTACCTATTTCTCCCTAATATTTTGTGCATTAAGAAAAGCATCTGATTTCTTATTTTTTTGTGACATTTCACTGTAAATGGCATAATTTTGTTCTCCCTTATGGCTGGGCAAAATTCCATTGTGTACATATCCCATGGTTTTGAAATCCACTCATTCGTTGAAGGACATCTTGGCTGGTTCCAGTTTGGCAATGAACTGTGCAGCTATGAACATGATGTTTATGCATTAGTTTGTTATTTTGGTTTTCATTCATTTTGGTAGATTCCCAGAGGTGGTATTGCTGAGTCATATGGCAAGTTTGTTTTCCTTCTTCTTAGGATCTTCTATACTGTCCTCCAAAGTGGTTGCACCACCTTGCAATCCCACCAACACTGTATTAGAGCTTCTATTTCTCCACACTTATTCACACTTACTGAAAACCTGAAAGCCAGAAGGTAACTTTGACAGGATGATCCACTTACAACCATTTTTTTTTTAATAGAGGTCACTTGGATCTGGAAATCTGCTGAGAGATTAGGTGAGACAACGACAGCTTCTATTGCTTCCTGGCCACACAGTTGAAGAAACCCACTGTCCCTTTGCTGTGAAGCAAGCTCTAGTTCCAGGCCTGCCATACAACAGGCTCCGGGCCCGGCCTCCCTGACTCCAGACCCAGCCTCCCTGTGTGGCAGGCTCTGGGCCCGGTCCCCTGGCTCCAGACCTAGCCTCGCTGTGTGGTGTGGCAGGCTCTGATTCTTGTCACTGTGGGCATGACATTTACAAAGGTTCCCATTTTCCATATATATATTAGTAGGAGAAAAGAGCTCGTGTCATTTGCAGAAGCTGAGAGCCCAATGCTGTAACAGCAATTGATTTTATCTCCTCACTGAAAGCAGAGGCTGACATCCTCACCATGGAGAGCGAAATCCACTGCTCCAAGCACACCCTGATCCCCAGTGCAGCGCAGAGGAGCACAGCAGTCATGAGCTGAGGTTGCCCAGGACACCTGGCACAGCAAATCTGTCCAGCAATAAAGGTGGGGCTCCCTCTGACTTGCCCTGGACATTTTTCTTACATAATGTATTGTCTAGAATTCCTGCACATGTGTGTCAAGAGCAGTCTACTTTTGGGGAGATATTTTCAAAAATTCAAGGTGGATTGGATTGGAGCTGTCTGCTTCTCCCAAATACTGGCCACCACTGCTACCTCTATTTTGGTCCATCTCCACAAAACTTTTCTTACATAGTATGTTGTTCAGAGTTCCTGAGCATGTGGGGTAGGAAAAGTCTACTTTTGGAGAGATTTCTTCAAAAATTCAAGGTATATTTGATTGGATTTGTCTGCCTCTCCTTACTGGCTGCCACCGCCACATTCTTGGTCTCTCCTATAGTGTATTGTTAAGTATTCCTTTGCATGTGTGGCAGGAGCAGTCTGCTTTCTGATCTCTTCTGGGATATCCCTCCAAAAATCACTTTTCTTGCAGTGGCGGGCGCCGCATTGCAGTCTTGCCTTTAATTCCTCCATTTCCCACACTCTTTCCTATATTTCAGATAGGAAGTCATGACTGGAAATGTTTCTTTTTATTGTCCCAATCAGCTATTAAATCAAAATCTGTTGTCCAGGGTTTCTCATGGAGATGCATATCCTACTCACCCACTGCTAACTGTTACCGCTATAGCCGTGGTCACCGCTGTAGCTGCCAATGCACCTGCTGCCATCTTCCTCCATCTTCAATATTCTTTAATAAAAGAAAACAGTACATGTCTTTTGCAGGAGTTGGGGGCCCAAGTACTTAGTAGCAATGTGTTTTATCTCCCTTCCAAGAGCAGAAGGCCACAGCTTCACCACGGAGAGCGGGTTCTGCTGCATCAAGTGCACCCAGGCTCAGTGACCCGACTATGCAGGGCTCCATCTGACGCTCCCACATATTTTTCTTACATAGTATGTTGTCCAGAGTTCCTGAGCATGTGGGGCAGGTGCAGTCTACTTTCAAGGAGATTTCCTCAAAGGTTCAGGATAGATTAGAATGAATTTACCTGCCTCTCCCCTTTGCTGCCACCACCACCATCTTGGCCCTTCTCTGGAGCATTTTTCTTACATAGTATGTTCTCAAGAATTCTTGAGCATGTGGGGCAGGAGCAGTATATTTGGGGGGAGATTTTTCCAACAGTTCAAAGTGAGTTGTATTGGTTTTATCTATCTCTCTGGAATACTGGCCACTGCTGCCACCACCGTCTCCACCATCTTGGTCGTCTCTTCTTTCTTATATTTTAGTTAGGAAGTCATGGCTATAAATGTCTCTTTATATTGTCCCAAGCAGATATTAAACCAAAATCTAATGTCCAGGGTTTCTTAGTGGAATACCTGTCCTATTTGGCCGCTGCCAGCTATTGTTGTTGTGGCCGTCATCTTCGAATCTTATTGTTTTATTTTGAAACAGGGTCTCACTAAGTCTTTGGATCTGGCCTTTAGCCTGCCATTCTCCTGTCTCAGTCTTTCAAATACTGAAATTACAGTTGCATGTAATCACATCTGGCGAGTGAAGAAATACTTTCTAAAGGGAAAACCCAACCATTCATTATATTTACAGCTTTGACATAAATATATTCAAATTTGTCATACAATAAGATTCACTAATAAATGAGAAATTTTCTGTAATTTCAAATATAAAATTAAATGAAACTTTCCTTTTGAGTATAGATTTAAGTCATTCTTCATTTAATTAACAGATGGAAACTTTTGGGAACTCACTAATGACAGGCAGCATGCTTGGGGATGGTTTTGGGAGAAGGAGGATGGAGACATAAACCAGATAAAATGAAAACTTATCAGAAAATGGGAATGATGTAGACCTTCTTAGTTTCCTACAAATGTGTATAGTAACAGAGAGAGGAGAGTTGGGAGGGGGCAATGTGTGGACTTAAGTGGAAGTTTCGGTCTGTCCTTGAGATGTAAACCAGCTCCAGTTTTGGGTCCTTCATGTGGTGGTGGTGGTGGGGGGAGGGAGACTGAGCTCTGAGTGATGAGCAAGGCAGGAGCCATTCTAGTGGAACAAGGGATGCAGCTGCCAGCTTCACTTAAATCCACCACCAGCACATTGATTCATTATTAAAAATAAATCAACATTCAAGAACCCATAAATGTATTTATTTTAAAAAATGGAATTTGGAAAATTTTGCCCCATCTGCAGGCAATGATTCATTCCAGTTACTAAAATTTATAGAATGTCCCCTTAGGTGTGTCGACAAAACAAAATGAAATTAAATCAGGGTTTGGGCCTAGGAGAATTGTGCTAGTTCAATTAGGAGGATGGCAGTGAGAGCCAGAGATGCTCTATTTAAACTAGCATGTTTCATTGTTTGAGAATTTCAGACTCTTGCTCTACATAGTAAAAGAGAAAATTTCAAGTATCCATGAGATACCTCAAACTTTAAAAAATTATCTTTTAGTTTTTTTTTTTTTTTTCAAAATGGCGACTGAGGGACACAGTACTCCTCAGTAGCTGAAGCAAATAAAACTTCAGATACTTAGAAAGCTGTGTCTTAATCAACAAAAAAAAAATACATACCAGGAACCAAAACAAATCCTGGTACCTCGGGGGAACTCTGAACTTGAAGAAGAAGAAGAACATAGACCCGGACACCGGACCAGCTGCAAACGCTGATCGGCGGCTGCGGGCTGCTTTCGCGGGCCCGCGGAGCTGCCTGCCCGATAGCCCCGATAGTCCCGCAGCAAGATAATCCGGGACTGAAAACAGCGAGCAGCTCCCACGTCAGAATTTTGTGTGCCCACCAGCGACTGGATCACAACAGCATAGAGACTCCCACGAATCCTGGACCAAGAAAGACAGGTACCTGCGGGCAACGGGAAGTGCGGACCCTAGCGTGCGCTGCACTCCAACCCCCCAGCACGCCCAAGCCTCAGACCCGAGCACTCCCCTCTGCGCACCTTGTCGGCGCCCCGGTTCCCTGCTAGCAGTCATTGCCTGTCCAACTCTCTCCACTAAATTGGAGCCTACCTGGGTGTCTAGCTCTCCCCCCCCCCCCCGCCACCTTGCCAGAGACTGCCTTCAAGGCTGCGAAAGCCCTGTGTAAACTGGAAATCTCCTTGGGGCACCCCCAGTTTCTACGTCCCGCGGGAGGCAGAGGCCTTTACTGGGCACCACGCACTGGATCCTTGAGCACCTATCCTGCACTCCTGGCCCACCGCTGGGTGTTCCCACCCTCCTGCTAGCCAGAGGCTTAATTCTAAGCGAGAACGAGAACTCAGCTCAATACACCTTGGAAGAGCATACCAGCAGCAACAGACAGCTGCATCCACTCACTCCTGGGTCCAGTAAAAGCAGCACACCCAGCCTGCACCCTTGGAATAGGCAGAGCTCTGGCAGCAAGCGTGGGCACCCAGGAACCAGCACCCATTTGCCCAGGGTACATCTTGGGACCACACCGGCTAACCCAGCTGGAATTTCCAGAGACACAGGAAAATCCATCGGGCCACAATATCTGCACAGGACCTCAGGGGGGGGTTCTAATTATACCTTGGTCATGCTCCACCCGTGTCGTAGGGAAGCACAGGCTGGAGTCTAGGGTGGTGAGTGCAGAGGTACTGACCACAGGTTAGAATTTCGCAGAACCTGTGAATTGTATAGAATCAAATAACAGTGAAACCAGACATCCGGACACATAAACCTAAAGCAGCTAAAGGAGAGAAGGTGTCCAAACACCCAGAGTGACCTAAGAAGATAAAAAAATAGAGTACAAAGAAAACTAAGAGACATTGGATGGTATTCTGAAAGTTACTAAAGCAATCACATACGCACATATTATATAGGCCTGACCCCATATGCGTAAATAAGGAGGACTGTTTATTTTACTTTTAATGTGGATGTTTTGTTTTATATTGCTTTTACAGTGCTTTTGTTTTGGTATGGTTATTGCTGTGTTATTTTTTTTTTCTTTCACCCCATACTTCTCTTACTTTCACATGTTGTTTTTTTATATATATATATATTGGATAGTTTGCCTTATTTTTTTATTTCACACAGCTGCTAGCTCCTTTTATTTTATTCTTGTTCTTTTGTCCTCTTTCTTCCTCTTTCCTTCCTTTATTTTCATTCTCCTCCTTTGATTGGTCTTCCTCCCTTTTTCTAGGATTACATAATAGTCTTGGTATCTTATGTGGATTTTTTTTCTATTCTTTTTTTGTGTCTGTCTACTCCTTCCATCACCCCTATTTACAAACCTTCCCACACTAACCCTACATACTTTTTCCCCCCAAAACTTTTCCACATAATATACCTCCTGGTCTAATACTCTAAGTATCTCTTACATTCATAATTACTCCACGAACGACAAGAGTCCTAGTAGTTAACTCTCTCTCATTCCTAGCAAGATTTCACCTTACGATACTCAAAGTCTTTCTCAACCTAAACATATCCTCTACCTAATCTGACTCCTTTACTAATCACCCCAGCTCCTCCCACATCACCCACCCTCAACACTCTAAAGGCTCTGCTGACTAGCCGATACCCCAACTCCTAATATTAAGATTTGACTAAGCATAATACTCACGAACGATGGGTAGAAACCAGAAAAACAGGACAGAGAACGCTACAAATATGAGAACCAGGAATTACGAAGAGACAGCAGAAATCACGAATACTGACCTACTAGAAATGCAAGAAGGGTAGTTCAGAATCTTGTTGTTCAATATGATGAAAGGATTCAAAACAAGTATAGAGGAGGTTAAAGGTGAATTAGAAACACTAAAAAAGAATCAGAAAGAGGTCTGGAATGAAATGAAAGAGGCAATAAGTGAAATGAAGACAGCAATTGAAAGAAACTCTGGAAGATTAGATGAAATGGAAAACAGAATATCAATATTAGAAGACAGTACATCCCAAACCGAAAACACAGTCAGCGATATACAGAAATCTTTACAGCAACAAAACCTAAACATCCAGCAATTATGGGATAATATGAAGCGCCCTAATCTACGGATAATAGGCATTGAGGAAGGGATAGAGGTACAGACCAAGGGCATCTGTAATATCTTCAAGGAAATAATCTCAGAGAATTTTCCAAATTTGGAAAGAGACTTCGATCTTCAAGTCCAGGAGGCATACAGAACTCCACTGAGACAGGACCAAAGAAAGACCACTCCACGCCACATAATAACCAAAATGACCAATATAGAGGCCAAGGAAGGAATCTTAAAAGCAGCGAGAACAAAAGGATGGGTGACATATAGAGGCAAAACAATAAGAATCACCCCAGACTATACAACCCAGGTCATGAATGCTAGGAGAGACTGGTATGATGTGATTCAGACCCTGGAAGAAAATAACTTCCAACCAAGGCTCATCTACCCAGCAAAACTACTATTCAAGATCAATGGTGAATCCAAAGTCTTTCACGATAAACAGAATCTCAAAAAATTCATGAATTCAAAGCCAACACTAGAGAAAATTCTTAAAGAAATAAACCATAAGGAAGAAAAAAGAAGCAGACTTCAGAATCAGAGAAGAGAGGAAGTTAATAAGTGGGCCACTTAAGTAAAGAAGAATGATCACACCACCCAAGAGTAGACAGAACACAAAATGGCAGAAAACAAAAATCATATATCAATAATATCTCTTAATGTCAAAGGACTTAACTCACCAATCAAAAGACATAGATTGGCAATGTGGATTAGGAAACATAATCCAAATATATGCTGTCTGCAAGAAACACACCTCACAGCCAAAGACATTCACAGGCTGAAGGTGAAAGGATGGAAAAAGATATACCATGCCACCAGTGACCAAAAAAGAGCAGGGGTAGCAACCCTAATATCCGACAAAACAGACTTTAAACTAAAACATATCAAAAGAGACAAATCAGGGCACCTCCTTTTACTAAAAGGAACACTATACCAAGAAGATATAATGATAGTAAATATTTATGCCCCAAATATGGGTGCAACCACATTTGTAAAACAAACCCTTCTGGACATAAGATCCCAAGTAGACCCAAATACAATAATTCTGGGAGACTTTAATACGCCTCTCACACCACTGGATCGATCTTCAAGGCAAAAGATGAGTAAAGACGTTTTAGAACTAAGGGAAACCATAAACCAAATGGACCTAATAGACATTTTCAGAGTATTTCAACCAGGAACTACAGAATACACTTTCTTCTCAGCAGCCCATGGAACCTTCTCCAAAATTGATCACATCCTGGGACACAAAGAAAATACCAGCAAATTCAAAAAATGTAATATAATTCCTTGCATCTTTTCAGACCACAACGCAATAAAAGTAGAAATCAACAACAGGAAACTCGAAAGAAAGTATTCAAATTCATGGAGAATGAATGATACACTATTGAATGACGAATGGGTAAGAGCAGAAATTAGGGAAGAAATAAAGAAATTTATGGAAACAAACGAAAACAGAGACACAACCTACCAAAACCTATGGGACACCATGAAGGCAGTACTAAGAGGAAAGTTTATTGCATTGAGTGCCCACATAAAAAGGACGGAGAACCACCAAGTAAAGATCCTAATGACACAGCTCAAGGATCTAGAAATTCTGCAACAGTCTATTCCCAAAGCCAGCAGAAGGCAAGAAATCATCAAACTTAGAGCAGAAATAAATGAAATAGAGAACAAAAAAACAATTCAGAGAATCAATAAAACAAAAAGTTGGTTCTTTGAAAAGATTAATAGAATTGATAAACCCCTGGCCAACCTAACCAAAAGAAAAAGAGAATCAACTCAAATTATCAAAATTAGAAATGAAAAAGGAGATATCACCACAGATAGTGAAGAAATTCAAAATATTATTAGAAACTACTTTAAAAATTTATACTCCAATAGACTTGAAAACCTGGAAGAAATTGATAGATTTCTAAGCACAGTTAACCTTCCTACACTTAGCCAAGAGGACATAGCAAGCCTAAACCAACCAATAACAACCAAAGAAATAGAAATGGCAATAAAAATTCTTCCACCAAAGAAAAGCCCAGGCCCAGATGGGTTCCCAGCTGAATTCTACAAAACCTTCAGTGAACAACTAATACCAATACTGCATAACATGTTCCGGGAAATTGAAAGAGATGGAACTCTTCCAAATTCCTTCTATGAGGCCAGTATCACATTAATCCCCAAACCAAATAAAGATACCTCAAGAAAGGAAAACTACAGACCAATATCCTTAATGAACATAGACGCAAAAATTCTAAACAAAATACTAGCTATACGCATTCAAAACTATATCAAGAAAATAATACATCATGACCAAGTCGGTTTCATCCCAGAAAAACAAGGCTGGTTCAACATACGCAAATCAATACATGTTATTCACCACATAAATAGAACCAAGAACAAAAACCACATCATCATAGCAATAGATGCTGAAAAAGCATTCGACAAAATCCAACACCCATTTATGTTAAAAACACTGCAAAAAATTGGGATAGAAGGAAAGTACTTCAACATCATTAAGGCAATATACTGCAAACCCAAAGCCAACATTATATTGAATGGGGAAAAACTGCAAGAATTTCCGCTACAGTCAGGAACAAGACAAGGATGCCCACTATCACCACTCCTTTTCAATATAGTCCTTGAGACTCTTGCTGCAGCAATCAGACAAGAGAAGGAAATCAAAGGAATTCACATAGGAAGAGAGGAATTAAAATTATCCTTATTCGCAGATGACATGATCCTTTATCTGGAAGACCCAAAGAACTCAACCAAAAGACTTCTGGACCTGATTGACAAATTCAGCAAAGTCGCAGGTTACAAAATCAACCTAAAGAAATCAGTGGCTTTTCTTTATGCCAACAACGAATCCACAATGAAAGAAATAAAAACAACAATTCCATTCACTATAACCTCAAAACCAATAAAATACCTAGGAATAAACCTAACCCAAGATGTAAAAGACCTCTACAACAAAAACTATAAAACATTAAAGAAAGAAATTGAAGAAGACCTTGGAAGATGGAAAGATCTCCCGTGCTCATGGATAGGCAGAATAAATATCATCAAAATGGCCATTCTGCCAAAACTGATCTATAGGTTCAATGCAATTCCCATTAAAATACCAGTGACATTCTTCAGAGACCTAGAAAAATCAATCATGAATTTCATATGGAGAAAGAAAAGACCTAGAATAGCCAAAGCAATTCTCAATAACAAGAAACACGCAGGAGGCATTACAATCCCAGACTTCAAACTATACTATAGAGCAATAGTAGTAAAAACAGCATGGTAATGGCACAAAAACAGATATACTGACCAGTGGATTAGAATAGAAGATACAGAAACAAACCCACACATCTTTAGTCAATTAATCTTTGACAAAGGGTCCAAACACATACGCTGGAGAAAAGACAGCCTTTTCAACAAGTGGTGCTGGGAGAACTGGCTAACCATTTGTAAAAAGATGAATCTAAACCCCTATATCTCACCAAACACAGGAATCAACTCAAGATGGATCAAAGACTTAGAAATTAGACCTGAGACTGTGAAGCTAGTAGAGGAAAGCATAGGTTCAACACTACAACATATTGGCACAGGCAGTAACTTTCTCAACAAAACCTCCAAAGCTCAGGAAATTAAAGCAAGAATAAACAAGTGGGATAACATCAAACTAAAAAGTTTCTTCTCATCAAAGGAAACTATCAATAACCTAAAGAGGAAGCCTACAGAATGGGAAAGGATCTTTACCAGCCACCATTCTGATAGGGGGCTAATATCCAGAGTATACAAAGAGCTCAAAAGACTCTACACTAGCAAAACAAACAACCCAATCAAGAAATGGGCAAATGAACTAAATAGACACTTCACAAAAGAAGAGACACAAAGGGCTAATAGATACATGAAAAGATGTTCTTCATCACTGGCCATCAGGGAGATGCAAATCAAAACTACACTGAGATTCCATCTAACCCCAGTCAGAGTAGCAAGCATAAAGAAATCAAATAACAACAAATGCTGGCGAGGATGTGGGGAAAGAGGAACTCTTTTACACTGTTGGTGGGAATGCAAACTAGTTCAACCACTATGGAGATCTGTGTGGAGATTCCTAAGAAAGGTGGGAATAGATCCACCATATGACCCAGCTATACCACTCCTGGGTATCTTTCCAAAGGAGTTGAATTCAGAGAACTACAGCAACATATGCATACCTATGTTCATAGCAGCACAATTTGTAATAGCCAAAATATGGAACCAACCCAGATCACCATCAACAGATGAATGGATAGCAAATCTATGGGAAATACACACAATGGAATTCTATTCAGCCATAAAGAAGAACAAAATTATATCATTTGAAAGAAGATGGAAAGCCCTGGAGAACATTATGTTAAGTGAGATCAGCCAAGCACAGAAGAAGAAGATACATATGTTTCCTCTAATATGCCCAAACTAGGAAACACAAAGAATACCAGAGGGACTCCAGATATTGAAGGGGAAATACTAGCTAAGTTTGGATGGTAAGATAGGAGAGGAGGAAGGCCGGTCTCGATTAATAAGGGTCTACACTTGAACATGTGTAAAATTATGAATAAGACATGGTTAACCTGGACAACCATTGGTGTGTGTGGGGGGGGAAATGTGGGCGGGGGGGGGAGGGCACCAAATATAGTGTAAATGTATACTATTTATGTTCAATAAAAAAATTGTTATATAAAAAAAAACAAAAACAAAAAAAAAATTATCTTTTAGAGAAGTTTGTGTTAACCATTTTATAACAACAGTGTGTTATCACTCTCATACATACATTGGATATTATTTACAAAAGTTATCTTTCTAATTGAGAAATATGGCAGGCGCTGCCTTAAGTGATCTTTGCTCCTCCCAATCATGAGACAAGTTAACTTTGTTCCTCACACTGATGGACTTAGAAGTACACCTCATCTAAACAGTCCTGTGAAAAGTGTGTGACTTGTCTTTAGTCATGAAAAAACAGTCTTATGGAGCCAAATGGAAAGATACTATGCCTCCTCTTTATTTATTTATTTTGTTTGTTTTATTTTGTTATTATTATTTTTTGCTGGTACTGGTGGTGGAACCCAGAAGCTTTCTTCCTCTGGGCTATACTCCCAGACCTATTTTATATTTTATTTGGAAACAGGGTTTCACTAAGTTGCTGAGAGCCTCACTAAGTAGCTGAGGCTGGCTTTGAACCTGTGCGATCCTCCTGTGTCAGCCTCTCAAGCACGGGGAATACAAGCATTCACTATCATGCCTGTCTTTTTTTTTTTTCTTTTCTTTTTGAGATAAATTTTATTAAATTTCCCAGGCTAACAATCCTTTTGCCTCAGAATTCCAAGTCACTGGGATTATAGTCATAGAATACTCTAATAGGCTTAGGCATAGAATCTTAAAATACCGCTGCTGTTAATTTTAAGATGCTAGAGAACCAATAACTGTGATTTATGATCTTTGATACCATTCTGAAATTAAAACAAAAAATAAAAATACAAAGTAACAACAAAACCAGTTGCAGAATGCATTACTATAATAATAGGGAATATAGAGCCCATACTACTCATAATAGATTACTGAATTGATTCATCTTAACAGCTCCTGAATATTTTGCTATATGTACTAATATAGATGCATGCTCTTGTTCTTGAGAGATCTAGGCAGATGTATTTTAGGATTTAGAGATACAATGACAGGGAGATGGACAAGGGAAAAATGTTAACAACCGAAGGATTCTGTTGAGTTTATGTGTTTTTATTATACTATTCTTTCAGCTTGCTGTAGGTTTACATTTTTCAAATAACTTCAGAAAATAAAATTACGAAAGATTAAAATCTGCTGGACATGGTAGTGCACCTTGTAATCTCAGTACTTGGGATGCAAACACATAGGTTCAAGGCAAGCCTTAGAAATGTAGTGAGACGCAGAAACCTGGTGAGACTATGTTTCAAAACAATAAACAAACAAATTAATTAATTAATTGATTAATGGGCTGAGGTTATAGCTCGGAGGTAGAATGTCCTTGAGTTCAATCCCAGTGCCATACAAAAATAAAATACAATAAAATTCATTATGTTTCTAGTGCCTAGTTTTTGTTTTTTGTTTTCTTTAAATAAAAATAAGTGCTAGGTCATTTATGTGGCTTTAAACACATTGTTCATTCTCAAAACAAACCTGAAAGTTAGGTGCCTCTTTCCTTGTAAATGAAGAAATAGTAACTCAGGGCAAGCAAAAGTTATGTCAGTTCTATGTTTCCACACTTTACATGATTGGCCTGTATTAAGAAGAAGAAAGGCTATCACCAGGCTTAGTGGCTTTTACCAGTAATCCCAGTGCTAGGAAGACTGAGACAGGAGAAGCTCAAATTTGAAGCCAGCCTCAGCAACCTATCAAGATCCTCAGTAACTTAGTAAGACCCTGCTTCAAAATAAAAATTAAAACAGGGCTGGGAGTGTAGGTAAGAAATAGAATGGCCCTGCGTTGCATCCCCAATAGCACAAAGAGAGACAGACTGACTACTGTTTGGCAACTATTCTCACATCTACTTCTTTGACATCTCCCAAAACTCAGGTTAGAGAAATCATACTGAAGAATATACATGTGAAAACCAGAGGATGATGGCTCTCAAAGAAAGAAATATGGCTTTATTTTTGTGCAATCTTTTAATCTCTAGGTCATCAGTTTTATTATTTTAAATGCAGTGTCCATTAACGCTCCTTTTACATGAACAACAAATATCTATTAACATTTGCTTCAGTTCATCCCAATTTTTTATTTGTTTGTTTTTGGTACTGGAGAATGAACCCAGGGCATTCTACCTCTGAGATATACTTCTAAGATTTTTAGTTTTTTTTGTTTTGCTTTGTTTTGTTTTTTTTTGAAACAGAGCCTCACTGGGTTGCTTAGAATCTTGCTAAATTGCTGAATGTGGCCTGGAACCTGAGATTCTTCTTTTTCATCCTCCCAACTACTGGGATTACATGCATGCACTACCACACCCAGCCCCCAAAATCTTTAAGAGCTTTTTCTGTTAAGTCCTCAACTTCAAGTTACCTAGAGAGTTTATCTACTACAATAACAGAGTCATTTTTCCAGTTTAAATTTCACCGTGGCCTAGCTAATTGATTTCTCAAATGCAGCTAACAGCCATGTAACCTCTAGTGCACACACCCTGTGGTTATTATTATGTCCCAGGCTTCCTGAGGGGCTGCTGCACCGCTGCTAACATGTGACCCTGCAGGTCTTTTTCCTGAGGACTTTCTGCACAGGCTACTGGCACTTGCTTATCAAAACTGCTGCTGCCTGATGGCTTCTTCTTTCTTTCTTATTGCCATTTTGTTAACATTGCTATAACCATGGCCTTTGTCCAATCATGAATTTTTTTTTTCTATTTTCAGTATGGTATTGGTATGTGTATATTGTTTTCTCTTTTGAGGAGAGGGGAGGACTGCTTGTGAGAATAGTTTCTGAGATATAAAACAAACTACAAGTCACTTTCCATTTTTTTTCTCATTTTATTTTTCTTTTGTGTATGCATATGTGATACTAGGGACTGGATTCTAAGGCAATCTACCTCTGTGTTACACCCCAAGACCTTTTTATTGTTTTGTTTTGAAACAGGTATCACTAAGTTGCTGAGAATCTCATTAATTTGCTGAAGTTGCTCTCAACCTGTGATCCTCCTGTCTTAGCCTACCAAGAACTGGGATTACATGCATGCTCCATCACAACTAGATTTCTTCCTCCTCCTCCTCCTCCTCCTCCTCCTCCTCCTCCTCCTCCTCCTCCTCCTCCTCCTCCTCCTTTCTCTTCTTCTCTTGAGAAGAGGATTCAGCTTGAACATTAGATAATTTCATATCAAGGACTTTTACATTTCTCTAAAAGCTAAATTGAATGGGCTCAGTAGAAGTGAGTTTGGATGGACTTTTTGAAATGTGAGTAAGGGGCCAGAGGATTCCTTAAAGGGAAAAAGAATAGAGTCAGTTCAAAGTCAATGGCCATGTCAGCAAAGAGTGATTTAGAGCAGACTAGGGCATACATGGGTCACACCTATCTCTTCTGACCCCTTTCCTTTGAACCCAGGCCTGATTTTCCAGGAAGAGTAACATTGTTCTATAATTTCCATGGACACTAAGAGCTGGATTGGGTAGAAGCACTAGTGGCTTAAAGCAAGCTTGGCAACAGAAATGGCTGAGGGGTGAATGGGCTACAACATCACCAGCTGAGATGCCTATATGCTGGGGGGGGGGTTGAAAAAAGGTTTGCTATCAGCCAAGGTATCCATGAGCTGACTTCCCAACAGCAGTCTTAGTTTGGCTTCAAGGAGCATGTGCAGCACAAGCCACCTCTGTAGGAATAGCTGTGATCTCTTTGATTACTGGCAGTTAATGCACATGTCCTCACATTGAGGCAGAGGAGGAGAAAATGAAAAGTTTACACAACATATACTAGCAAATTAACTTAGTTCCTAGGATGCATCCCAGTTCCCAGTCCAAATTCCAACAATTAATTTACAGACAAATCTTTTAGAATTCCTATGAATTGGTAGGGGAGGGGAGTCTGAGAAATACTTGGTTTGCTCAACTCTCAAACTGGGGTAAACACAGGTACAAATTGTAAACTTTCTTTTACCAGGGAAAGGAAATAATGAGAAAGGAAGGAAGGGAGAAAGGAAGAAAGGAAAGAAGACACACACATATATTGAAAAATAGAGTGCATTTTCCTGTAATTCCCATGGATACTGAGAGCGCTGAGCTCAGTAGAAATATGTATATATTCCCCTTTGGTATCAGACACCATGCTATCTTAGCTTATAATTTCTTCTTAATTAATAATCAATTGGAATTACGCTTTCCTCTTGAGACATTTTTGGAACTATCACACAAAAAAGCTAATTTTAAAACACTTAAGGTCCTGGAGATTTGGGAATAAGAAATAAAAATATACAGAACTCTGTAAGAGGAATCAAATTGGTGATGAACTATAAATTTGGCTAATGATAGTGTCAGCATGATATTTATTAGTATATGACACTGAATAGACAATTGAGGTGGATATGTGAAATATCCACAGCTTGAAAAGGATCTGTTTTTACTGAAATGATAATGATGTATAAGCTTTACTCTACTACAGTAATAGGATGCAAGAAGGCACTGGCTCACATTAGGGCTCTTAAGTATGGCATGACCAGGGGTACATTCAAGTCCCCAAAGACCTACAGAAATCCCTGCCAATCAAACAAATTTTACTAGATGAAGAGTGGCAAGAAAAGGGGCTACATTGACACAAAAGAAGTATGCATCCTGGTCTGGATGAATTTGAGACTGGTTTAGGAATAATGGACAGGGTTTATGGCATAAAAGCTTTGGGATCTCGGTACTGAGAGATAGGTTCTGACGAGTAAGATCTTGATTTAAATGTAATCTGTTTAGTTGGTTCACATTATTATCTCATGGACAAGTGTTAATTGAAACAAGCAGATTTATTCATGGTACTAATAAGATCCTAGTGGCTGAGACATGTTCAAGGCCAGTGCTTGGCAACTGAGGGAGACCCTGTCTCAGGGAAAAATAAAAAAGGCTAGGGATATAACTCAGTGATAGAATGAGCTGTATCCTAATATATGCATATAGCTTGTGTTTTCAAGTAATGGGCAAACATCAAGTGAGGCATTATTTTCTTAAAAGATAGGTTCTTATAATTTGATAATTCCTTTTATGATATATCATAAAACTTTTCAAATGTGTGCTTCTGTCTATAATCCCTAAAATGGGAGGAAATAATCCTTACTTCAGAATCCTATTATAAGGTTTCAAAAGAAATAGCATATTTCAATCATTTAGAATAATGCTAGGTACTTAAAATACTTTTACACACTTCTTTTATAAGTGCTTTTATAAAATTGTCATTATTAAAACTGTCAGTAGTCAAAATATTAGGCTACAAAAATTCTGTGGCTATTTAATTGGAATATATATTTAGATTAGTGAGATATATGAGAATTAAAAGGCATAAAATGCTGGATTTATCTTTCTAGGACAATAATATGTTTTCTTTATTTATTTTGATATTTTATGTACGTAAGGATTTTGGGAGTTACTTAACATAATTTTCATATTTTGATATAATTAGATATTTTGAATTTATCATTGCTATGTATGTGAAATCATATTTTGGCAATTTTTGTGTGTCTATGTCTATTCTTTTCCTTTTTTCTTTCTTTCTTTTTTTTTTTTTTTTTTTTTGGTGGTACAGGGTGGGGGGGACACCCAGAGGCTTTCTACCTCCAGACTATACTCCCAGACTTATTTTTTATATTTTATTTAGAAACAGGTCTCACAAAGTTGCTGAGAGCCTCACTAAGTAGCTGAGGCTGGCTTCGAACCTGTGCGATCCTTCTGTCTCAGCCTCCCAAGCGCAAGGATTACAAGCATGTGCTACCATGCCAGGCTGTGTGTCTATTCTTAATGTTTAAGAAAACTATTTATTTAGTACTATAGATTGAACCCATGAGTGTTCTACAATGGAGATAAACCCAGATTTCTATTTATTATTTATTTTCAGACAGTTTCTCCCTTACCTTACCCAACTATTCTTCAACTTGGGATCCTCCTGCTTCAGCCTCTTCAATAGCTGAGAATACAGGTACTCTCTATCATGACTTGCAAGGCATTAATTTTTAACTTTGTGTCAAGTATGTTATTAAAACTTCTTATACCTTCTGGTTGTTGTTTTAGTAATTATCTCTATTATCCATAAAAGTCATTATATCATCTAGAAATAATGATGGTGACATTCTTCTTTGGGATCTCTTTTTTTTGGTTCTAACTTTTCGTCTAGATATTGTTATAAATTTATCATCCAAACACAATATTCAAGAGTAACAGTAACATACTGGGCATGGTGGTGCACAGCTGTAATCCCAGCACTTGGAAGTTTAAGTCATGAGTATCACTCCAGGCCGGTCTCAGCAATTTAGCAAGACCTTCAGCAACTTAAAGAGAACCTGTTTCAAAATAAACAATAAAATATGACTGGGGTTATGGTTCAGATGTAGAATAACCCTGAGCTCAATCCACAATACCAAATAAAAAAATAAAAAATAAAAGTAGCATGAACCAAAGACTTACTAACATCTACATTACTTATCTCTATCTTTTCAGTACATCTCTTTGTCCTCCTTTATAAGAAATCATTCAAATGTTTTTCATTTTCATTATTCTAATTATTCTCTTTTATATTTAATTCACAAAAGGCTTTGATTTTAGAAAAGGCATTATTTTATCAGTGTGCACCAAAAAGTTGTTTTATTGTGTATCTACTCTTTTCTCCTTTTGTTTTTCAGTGCATTATAGTCATACACCTTAATGGAATAGAAGACAGTAGAGGCATACATGCATTCTTCTACTTTTTTTCTTAGCCTTTTTTTCCCTTTGTTCTTATATTGAATATCTTGCTTTTCTTCCTTTTTTTGTGGTTCTGAGAATTGCACATGAGGGCATTTTACCTTTGAGCTATATATCCATTCCTATTTATTTATTTATCTATTTATATACTTGGAAACAGGGTCTTGTTAAGTTGCTGAGAGCCTCACTAAGTTGCTGAAGTTAGTTTCAAATTTGTATCCTCCTGTCTCAGCCTCACAAGTACTGGCATAACAAGTCCAAGCTGTCATATTCAGATGTACTTTACTTTTTGAATTAAAGATTATTGCTGGAGGACCACCTTTAGAATTTCTGTCAGAAACAGCCACATATGGAGAAATTTTCTAGAAAGGGCTGTTTAGTTATATCATTTACTATTAGCTTAACTATAAATGAAATCAGAGTTTAAAATCATTTCTCTTTTTCATTTATTTTTTTTTATTTTTATGTGGATCATATTGAAAATGGCATACATTCAAACTGTGCTTGGTGCCTTCCCCTACATCCCCTTCCTTGTATCCCAATAATGAGTGTTCAGGTTGAACGTGCTACATTCATACTTTTACATCTATTCAGATGTAGCTCCTCCATTAATAAACCTCTGCCTTCTTCCTCTCCTACCCTCCTAGCTTTGCTGAAATTCCCCCTCCATTATCTGGAGTCCCTCTGGTATTCCTAATACTCCCTAGTTTGGGAATATTAGAAAAAACATCTGTCCCTTCTCTTTATGTGCTTGGCTGATCTCACTTAACATAATGTTCTCCAGGTCTTTACATCTTCTTGTGAATGACATGATTTTGTTCTTCTTTATAGCTAAGTAGAATTCTGTTGTGTGTATTTCCCATAATCTTGCAATCCATTCATCTGTTTATGGAGACCTAGGTTGGTTTCATATTTTGGCTATTAAGAATTGTGCTGCTATGAACATGGGTATGCATATATTACTGTAGTTCTTTGATTTCATCCCCTTTGGAAAGATACTCAGAAGTGGTATAGGCAGATCATATGGTGGATCCATTCCCAGTTTTCTCAGGAATCTCCACACTGATCTTCATAGCGGCTGAACTAGTTTGCACTCCCAACAGTGTAAAAGAGTTCCTATTTCCCCACATACTCGCCAGCATTTGTTGTTATTTGATTTCTTCATGCTTGCCACTCTGACTGGGGCTAGACAGAATTTCAACATAGTTTTAATTTGCATCTCCCTGATGGCTAATGATGCTGAACCTTTTTACATGTATCTATTGGTTATTTGTATCTTTTAATTTGTGAAGTGTCTATTCAATTCAGTTGTCCATTTCTTGGTTGGGTTATTTGTTTTTCTAGTGTAGAGTCTTTTGAGCTTCAATCCCCAATACTAAAAATTGTATCTCCTGCTGACTTACATATAAAATCTGGGCAAAGAGTGGCTTGCTCCATTTTTCTATGGCATTGTTACTCTCCTTGCCCGCCTTTTACTTTTCAACAGTATGTATGACAAAATAATGTCATCAAAGTTCAAGTAAATGTTAGGAAACTTAGCAGTTATTTTAAAGTTGGAGTGTTGGAATTCAGCTTTAAAGAAGGAACCTTGGAACAGCTTGAAAGAACAACCAGCTTTTGAGTTTGGGACTTTTCTGAAGCTGGGAAGAAAGTGTTCTTCCTTTGTGCCCCTTTTGAAAGATATCTATTTACCGAACTATTACAGAAAAACTACCTTCAAACTTTAATACTTTAAAACACTTTGTGCATTTTATAACATATAGTTTGTTTTATAATTATTTAAAAAGTGAGGTATAGATATAAACAGGAAGAAAATAAAAAAAAACATATGTATCTATTAAACAGAAATAGATGCTACAGTGTTTTGGTGTGTATGTTTTCCAACCTTTCTCTGAGCCTAGATGATTAAGATTTGAAGATAAGAGCCCTTTTTTTTTTCATTTTCAATGTTTCATTGGCATTTGGAATCACGTTTTCCTTTTGTTCTCTTTGTTTCCTGAAGTGTAATTTTAACTTTATTTAAATAAGCTTTAGAATGTGGTGTTATGTAAAGAAAAAGGTCTTTGAATCTCACCTACTCTGAATCCAATCTGTGCAAGGAAACTCAGGGTGCCTTCTTCCTAAAACTCACTCTGCTAGGATGCTCTGGCTTCTTGCTCACATCCTCCCTGCGTTTGTTCTTCATTCTCTGTGAACTCCTTTAACCCTATTCAGACCTCCATAAATATCTACTAAAGGAAGCTCTCTTTAAAACTCCATAGGTGTGTGCCTTGATGTCTTTCGAGGAACCCAGCTGATCACCTCCAAATGAGTGGTTGTGGAACTGGACAGAGTAGGCAAAATGTTTCCTCTCATTCTTTTCTGAGGTCTTTAAACTCTGAATTCATAAAATGCCCCTCTACCTACTTTGCCACACCTATACTCACACTCCAGCAGGACACTTTGAGCTCCAAAGAGGCTTGGTTTGCTGCCATCCTGTTTTGTTGTTGTTGTTGTTGTTGTTGCTGTTTTTGTCATTTCAAGTCAACATAGAATCACTACTTTTTGAGCAAAATTCCAGTTGTCTTTAGAGACAATTTAATGGCAAATACATAAAATGTTATCATGTGTATTTTTTGTTTTGATAATATAGCTTGAATAAATTTACAACAAATTCATGTTGTATTTTTAAGGCTGATAAAACTGGAAAAAGAGAGAGCATCACTTTGCCAATATCACAGAGTTTGTAACTGGCAAGGATTTCTAATTCTAAAAAGTATTGCTTTCAAAAGGAATGGCCTCTGGAATTGGAGACTTTTGCCCGCTACCAAGGTGAAAATGCACCCACACTATTATCTGATAAGTACAACTCTAAAAATCCCAACACTGAGAACACCCCACACTGAGAACATACACTGTGGCCTCAATTGTAATCATGAGAAATGGAGATAACCTGAATGCCCAACGCAAGATAATATAGTAAGTTATGTTTACATATACTATGGAGATTCAATGCTATGGATACTGAAATGAATAAACTCAGATATCAAACAAAGCAAAAATAGGGAAGTTACAAGATGATTTTACTTTTGACTATTTAATTAGAGTCTGATACTTAAAAACCTTAACCAATAAGTCCTCATTTCAACTATATATGTAATAAAGTATTATATGCCTTGAATATAAATGGAATTTATATCTGAGGGGAAAGAATGGAAAATAGAAACATATGGGATATGAAACAGGATTTTAATTTTATTAGCATGTATTCTACTTTATATAATTCTGAATTTTATAGAAGAGAGAATTAGTAAAAAGAAACAAATACCATATATACATATATAATATATATACATATATATATATATGTTATATATGTAAAACAAAGAGATACCATTACATAATACAATGACACAAACACCAAGAAATTGAATGGAAACAAACAAACAAAAAATAGGACATCTGATTAAGACTAATTAGTTATACTAGTATCACTATCCTGGTTGCTATAATGTCTTTTTTTCTTTTTTATTTAGTACTGAGAATTAAACCCAGGAGCATTCTCCCTCTGAGCTATTCCTCAGCCCTATGTTTTTTTAACCAGGGTATCACTAAGTTTCTGAGGCGACCCTCAAACCTACACTCCTTCTGCATCCGCCTCTCTATTACTGGTATTACAGGTATACTCCACTTCACCTGGCTGTGTTACAACTGTAAGGTATTATCATTGGAGAAACAAGACAGAGCATTGAGGATCTCTCTATGTAATTTCTTAAAACTGCTCGTGGATTAACAATATTCTCAAAAATAGTTTCAACTAAAAATAAAATTATAAAATATAAAATAAAAATATAGGATTCCTCTAAGTTTATCTAACATACCACAAGCTTTTAAATTTGTATCGATATATAAATAAAAATCAAGAAAATCTGCAATAATTTTCAACTACCACTGTTTTAGTTTGTCAGGTTTTTTTTTTTCTGCTATTAAATAGCACTGTTTTCTCATGGAGATAATATATGTGCTAGGCTTGCCTATTATAGAGAAAAATGGCAAAACACCTAAGAAAATTGCAAAAGAATATTATGTGTCTTCTTGCAATTGCAGATATACACTTAAACTTTATTCAACTCCTTAAATAAGTGAAAGAAAATAAGTTAGCTTAGATTCTGTGTATATATGAATGAACAAGCTATCTTTGATGATCATGATTAAAAGAGGTATAGTGAGTCTCTATCAAACAATTTCAATACAAAAGTTTACATTCAAACAGATTATCTCAAATCTGCTCTTTTACTAATTCATAATAATCATTGGTGCCTATGAACAATGCAGAATCCCAGTCAGGAATAAAATTTCCAAATTGGATTATCGTATAATGCAGCAAAGTAGCTTGTACTTTTATATAAACTTTCCATGTATTTTTGGTGTGCAATGAAGCTTGAGAACTGTTTTTCTGAATGTCTGAATTACTTTTGCTGGTTATCATAATTTATGACATCAGTCTCACTCTAGTCAGCACGTTATATATAGTTTGCATTTTAAAATTGTAAACTCCATTTCCCTCTACTCTGATAGGTTATTTAATGTCTAGCTGAGCATGGGTAAGTGGCCATGTGTAGCCAAATGAGACCATCCAAGCTGCTCTGATGTGACCCTAGGTAAGCTTAAGAGCAATTCTAGGGACATCAGGGTTTGTGAACATTTGTATTAGTACAAAATAAGTCATGCACGGAAAAAATGTTGTCATTTATGAGAACAGGGGTGCTCATCATTTTGACTCTAGCAATGTCTACCTCATGGAACCATTCAAAGAAAAAAAAGAGTTGAGTGAAATAAATGGGATCCTTAAAGCATAATATTAAGAGAAGAGTGTCCTGAAGATATTTTCTGAGGTATATCTCAAATAGGCCTTGAAATCATTAGGTTTTCTAATCTGAAGTAGATGTCTAATTTTAACGTCTTTCCACATCCCCAAACTATTTTGAGATCACCTGATTTTAACCACATCTAGAGCTGTCTTGCTGGTCTAAAAGAGAGGCATGTGGTACACATCAGGGGGCAGTTAAATAGGATTGCTCCTGCTGGTGTTCTCATTGCCCAATTACTGATCGACTCTCAGAAGTTATAGCTTGTGGAATCCTGGAACTGGGCACACCAGGGCATGTGATCCAATGAACATGATTTCCTGGACTGAAAAGTCACATTTTAGCTCTATCTCCTACAAAAGGCCTATTAAGCTCCTGAGATCATTGAGCCTAGAGAGTTTTAAATAGCTTCAGAAAACGCAAAATATCCTGTCAGTTTGAATAGGTCCTGTCAGTTTTTTAGAACACCTGGCACTCAAATATTTAAATTACAATCCCAGCCTTAATTTGAAGGAAGCAACAATCAACCCTTTCTGTTCTTATAGTACTTTAGGTCTGACTTTAATTTTCTAAAAATGCAGATTTGGGAAATGAAATTAGCAATGCAAGGTGAACCTAGTGTGAATTTTACTGAAGATTATGCAAATGCAGGAAATTATAATTCTATCAGGATGTCATTACATGTGTCTACTTAGACACACATTTTCTGCTATGTTTAAGTTAAACAAAACACTAAATGACTATGTAGTATGACATCTCATTAATATGTTTCCATTCACATCTGTGCCTTTAGTATAAAAAAACGACTGCTTCAGTGATAAGAGATTAGGTCCTTTAATTAGAAACAAATGACAAATCACTGTTAACCCCATGTGATGCTTTCTAAAACTTCCATCAAATATTCCTCTTAAAACATTATTAAACACAAGTTCCCCAGATCTACTTCCTAGAAAGTGCCATTTAACAAAACCCAGGCAGGATGTTAATACTGGGGCCGAATTACAGGTTGCCAAAGCATTTCCTGTGAGTGGATTGACAGGGGATCATTTTGTTATGGGGCCACCTCCCGTGTGTTGTGACAACCACTCATTACACCTCTACGCAGAGCACTCAGCTGTAGGTTTCTACAAGATGCAAATAGCTCCAAATGGGTTCAATTTAGAGTGAGTGGATAATGTATTACTCACTTCTTTAAGGTAAAAGCTTTTAATTTCTCAAGAACAGGGAGAGAAGAACATTTTCAGTTTCTGAAAATAAAGATTTAGTTAACCAACTATGCCTGAGAAATGAGGTCCCAATAGCAATATCTGTTACATTAGAAATAAAAACACTTCACCTGCCTTGTTTTCCCTTGGCCCGAAACAAAACACCGAATGGTCAAGTGAGCATCACCTCTCAATAAATATAATTATCCACTTAAGAGCTCAATGTCAAAAACTAGTAACCTCTAAGTGATGGTAGGTTTTTCTCTTACAAAGGAACTGCTTACAAAGCTACTGTAGTTAATTATAATAATACTCAAAAAGTGTTTAAAACACATTTTGATATGGAAAAAAATATCATAGAAAGCTCTTCACAGTTGGACTTTAATATTTTAGTGTGCTAGCTTTTATGCCCCTCTGTGATTTTACTCCTACTGTTCTATTACTGATTTTAGTAAGTGTTGCTAACAATGGAATACAGCAGTCTCGGCTACCAGCTATTTAGAAGAGAAGTATGCTGATGTGGATTGAAAAAGTCAATAAGCCCATTTAAGATTCCTGTGTTTAACAAAGCCACAGGAGAAGCCAGCGAGCTACAAAACATGTCCAAGTGAAAAGATGGTTGTTTTTTGCTATGAGTACATTAATGAGCAGAATATTCTTTGTTATAACTCACTAACATTACTCTGGCCACAATAACACAAATTCTCTGAATATCAGCATCATTTTGCTGTGACCAAATAATTTACTACAAAATTATTTGTCCCCCAGAAAAACCGCTGAGAAGGGCCTATACCTGACTTATGTAAAAATAATAATGAATCTGTCTAAAAACATTTAAACTTGAAGTAAAGAGAGAAATTTTCTGTGAATCCATGGATATAAAATACTTACTGAAATAATGGCTAACATTTCCTTTTTTTCTCTCTAAAATTAAGCTCTCAAGATAATTTTCTGCCTGGCATGGTGGTGTATGCCTGTAATCCCAGGACTTGGATGGCTGAGACAGGAGGATCATGTTCAGTCTCAGCCAGGTAGTGAAGCCCTCTGGAACTTAGTGAGACCCTATGTCAAATAAATAAATAAATAAAAATAGAGCCAGAGTATAGTTCAAAGGTAGAATTCCTCTGGGTTCAATCCCTAGTACCACACACACACACACACACACACACACACACATACATACACATACACATATACACGTACACTTTTCCAAGAGACATCATATATTATGCTTGTATAATTTATATATATGACACAGAATTATATTAATATGTTTCTCTTATATAATTAATTAATATAAATATATTAATATGATTCTCTCTTTGAATATGTACATAATTTTACACATAACCCCAAGGAATCTCTGGTAGGAGAGAACAGAAGGACCAAGAATGAGAAGTCAGCCACCAAAGAATTCAATGAGAAGTGAGCTGTCTAGTTCTGCTGAAGATCTCTGTGGGGGTGGGTGCAATGAGCCCCCAGAGTACCCAGGCGTGGATCAAGGGAGGGAGGCATCTGCAGACATATTTCCATCAAGTACTGGCTGGCTATTTCTAGGATGTAATAATTCCCCAGAATTTATGTAATTCAATTAAATGAAAAGTCCAGGAAGAAGACTGTTGTTTCCATCCTACTCTTTCATTTTTCTCTAGTAATATGAAATAGAATAGAATAAGTGGTTTTTAGTTAGTCATGTGGCTGGCTGCACAAGCAATGTATTTCTCAGCCAATTTTTTCCAAGTTTTCAATGAGATCATTAGATTTCAGTGGATCGATGCTCTTAAGTGTGTCACTGACACCGAGTACTGTGAACTGAAGGATGTTGACAGGGCCTCAAGAGCAAGAAGTTCTGGGTCCTTCTCCTCCCCTTCTTTCTCTTGCTTCTTTTGCATCTCCTAGATAGGCATGGAAACTGCAACTTCACTGCCCCAATCTGTATCTTATAAACTACAACCTTTGTACCCCAAAGCCAGCCATAAAACCTGGTGATTACTCCAACATTCTTCTCCATTCTGTGTAAAAAGTGGTCATAAAGGAAATCTCTTGTGTACCTTATGGGACAGTAGTTCTTAAGACCCTCATTTCAGAAGTGATCTTACCCTATACTCAGGAGAAGGAAGAAATGCTCTATATAGAGGCCAGGAAGTGTCCGAATAGACAAGTCTCCTTGGCTTTTCTCACTCAGTTTACTACAATTAGGTCACACTCTGTTCAATCACATTTCTCCATGATTATATATTGTTTTTTTTTATCAATCTAAGCACAAAATGAAATAAATTTCCCTGGGTCTTTGGATTTTCATTTTTAAGGTTCTCATTTCATATACAATTTTTTTTTTTTTGCACTGGGGATTATACCCAGGGATGTCCTAACTTTGACCTACATCCTCAGCACTTTTTTTTTATTATTTTGAAACAGGGTCTTGCTAAGTTGCTGAGGGTCTCACTAAGTTAGTGAGGCTTCAAATCTGAGATTCTCCTATTGTCTCAGCCTCTCAAGTGCTAGGAATACTAGCATGTACCACCACATCCATCTTCATATACACATTTGATGTAGTAAACATGCTATGCTTTTGTCTTGTTACCCTGCCTTTTGTCATAGAGGTTTTAGACATGACCCACATGACAGGTGAGATATGTATCATGCCTTTCTACTCCTGCAAGATATAATCAGAAGTTTTTGTACAACCTCTGACCATGAAAAGATATTTTAAATAACAAACAATAGTGATTAGTACTCAGGTTACTACTGTGTATACAAAAAGTATATACTTTTTAGAAACAATAACAAAATATAAAAATACATTTCACAAAAGAGGAAACAGAAATAATAAATATATGAAAAATGCTTAATGTGATTAGTAATCAAATATGTACAAACTAAGGCTACAAGAACAAACTATTTTAAATTACCATATTAAAAGTTTAATAGTCTAACCAATCATAACTTATGTACTGCAAGTAAAAGTATAAATTGAGCTTGTCATTTTAGGAAACAATTTGGGGCTATCTAGGAAAGTGGTAGAATTTCATTCTTATTCTTCATGTTCTTCAACATATTTCTACACACACTCATACACACATATATACATATATACACACATATGGTCACCCATATCTTAAATATAAATGTATTTTAAAGAAACTGTTAGCATCCTAGGAGATATGTTCAAGAATGTTTGAAGAAGCAATTTTACAATAGCAAATCCAGAGAGGGTCAATTAAAGCCTACCAACAGGATAACAGATAACTATTGACTATTCAAATGTTAGCGTACTCTAGAGTAGGAAAGTACGTGAAGTACCATTATATGCAGCAATATTCATGAACCTCTAAATATATATTAAGTGAAAATGTAGCAGTACGATTCTATTTATAAAAAGTCCAAACTAAAAGAATTAACAGATTTTTACTTCTGTCCATGAATTACTATTGACAATGGAAACTGGCATTCCATTTTACCTGAAGAAATATTAATCATAATAATTTGCATCAAGTGATAAATATTTATAAAAAACTGAAAAAATGAAAACATGGGGCTAGAGATGGAGCTCAGGGAGCATGTGCTTAGCATATGAGAGGCCCTGGGTTCAATCCCAAGAACAAAGAAAAAAAAAGAGGGAAGAAAGGAGGGAAGAGAGTAAGGGAAAGAAAGAGAAACTAAAACAGTATATAATATATGGAGACGTTTTCATGTATTTGACAAGAGCTTGCATAGAGTTGTGATTTCTGAGAGAAAGAAACAAATCAGGTTGGCCATATCATTGCCATTTTATGTGGTTTACCACACCACATAAAAGAGAAGTGAAAAAAAAAATCCCTGATGGTCTCACTGAGATGAAAAAATGGATGAAAATTCAGGGATGCTGAGGCAGCACAAACTGTTAAGAACAATATGAAAATTATGGAACTGCAAAGAAGCAAAGTACCCAAGCTCTTTGATAGGAACTGATTGCTTTTGCTGTGAACTTACCTGATAAGGCATGGCCTAAAACCCTACCAAATATTGGTAGACTCTAATGATTTCTCATAGCAACCAAAGGATTAGAATAGTAGAAGTTATCACTCACCAGAGAAACTTATCTTAAAAAGTAAACGTTGGTTAGAATTTTCAGGAAGGATTTTCATTAGTGGCTAAATTAACCCTAAAACAAATAAATGGTACACTGCTTTTCTTTAACAAACTTGAAAAATAAGCCTTATAAGCATCAAATTGGTTTCCTTCATAACTTAACTGCATGCTGGAGCAAATTGTAGTACTATTTAAAAGAATATTACAAATATTGGCATTTTGAAAGACATAAATTTTAGAATGCCTAGCATCCAAAACATATTAACTAAGCACATGAAAACATAAGAAATACCATTTAATGGAAACAGACCCAGAAAGTAGAGAAGATAAAATTAGGAAACAAGAGTCTTAAAACAACTTTCAAAAATGTCATAATATAATATCAAGGCTACTATGGATATAATGAGGATGGAGAATGCCTTTACAAGACACTCAGCTGGAACTTCAAGATAAAACACTGAATAAAGGAAGTGGAAATGTATTCAAAAGAATTAACAGGACATTAGATATTACCGATTTTGAACTTGAACAAAGAAATATTTCAGAATGAAGCACACTCAAAAATAAACACTGCAACACAATAAATAAGGAATCAGCTATCTCTGGGACCACATTTATTTGCCATTGTCATTATAAATAAATGGCCACATATTTAGTGAATCAAAACAGTGCAGATTTGCTATTTTACCATTCTGTAGATTAAATGCTCTACTTATAGCTCACTGGGCTGCAAGAGAGGACAGGCAAGGCTGAATTTCTGCTGAAAGATCTGGGAAAGAATCTATTTCTTAGCTTTTCCTTGTTTCTGAAACCTATCCCCTTTCTTGGCTCAAGTCTTCTTTCATTTTTAGGCAAGCAATAGTGAGTTGATGTCATTATTTTGGAATCATATCATAAAAGATGTTTTTCCACAGAGTAACATATTAACAGGTTTTAGGGATTAGGATGTAGTCTCAGGTTGGGAGTTAATAGTCTATGCATCATAGAAGCTAAAAGTCATCTAATGTACAACTGGAGATTTAGGAGATAGAATGGGGACAGACAAAAATACTTGAAACAATACTCCTCCAAATTGGTAAGATTTATAAATCCAAAGATCCAAGAATCTCATAAAAATTCAAGCAAGGAAAACAAAAATAAAATTACGTAAAGCATATCAGAATAAAAATCCTAAATAACAATAATAAAAAGAAAAATCTTAAGAGGATCCATGATAAAGATCAAATCAAAACCAGTCTTGGTAGTATACAACTGTAATCCCAGTACTTGGGAGGCTAAGACAGGAGGGTCACAGGTTCAAGGTTAGCTTCAGAAATTTAGAGAGACCTTCAGCAACTTATTAAAACTTAAAGAAGAAAATGTATTTCCCACAGTTATGGAAACTAGAAGTTTGACATTAGAGTTCTGTAATGTGGATATCTTCTGAGATATTATAAATGTAGCTGCCTGTCTTGGTTTTCTCCTGGTCTTCTCTTTGTGCATGTCTATATCCTAATTTCCTCTTCTTTTGAGGAATCCCATCATATTTTGATTAGTATCCATCTTTATAACCTCATTTTACCTTAAGTCCTACTTTAATGGTATATCCAAATGTAGTTACATAGTGACATACTAGAAGTTAGAACTTCATTGTATGAGTTTGGGGAAGAAATGGACATAATACAATGTATATGTTAAGAAAGAACTGATACCCAAAATATAGGAAGCAAAAGCAAAAATATACAAACGAGAGTACAGGAAACTAGCTGGGCGTGGGGGCACACGCTTGTAATCCCTGCGCTTGGGAGGCAGAGACAGGAGGATCGTGCAGGTTCGAAGCCAGTCGCGTGCGCTGGCTTAGAAGACCCTGTTTCCAAATAAAAATGTAAAAATAGGTCTGGGAGTGTAGCCCGGAGGTAGAAGGGCTTCCAGGAACCCCAGTACCACCAATAAAAAAGAAAAAAAAAAAGAAAGAAAAAGAGAGTACAGGAAACTAAAAACGTCTGCACAACAATGAGCCAAAACAACAAAATGAATGAGGATATTTGTAAACTATACATCTGGCAAAGGCTTTATATACAGAATATATGAGGAACTCCAAAAAGTTAATAGCAAAAGAATAATGAAAACAACAATGAAAAATGGGCAAAAACTTGGTCATTTCTCAAAAGAAGATATACTCAAAGGACCAATGAGTATAGGAGAAATGTTCAATATTGCTAATCATCAGAGAAATGTAAATCAAACCATGATGAGCTATCTCCTACCTATCTGAGGCCAGCTCTGGTTTCAGGCGAAGCTTCATGGTGAGTTCCCTAGAAATAAGAAAACAGAAAGAGTTGCCATCAGAACAATAGCAGCTTTATTCTACAGACGTGTTCATTATATAGAGTTCTGGGCAAATAAGGTCATGTTCACACCAGTGTAGCTGTGTGCAAGCATGTTGTGGTTTGCTCGGTCATGCTTATATAACAATGCACATCTGCGGCTGTGCAGGATGAGTGGGATCGCATCCTTACCGATGGCCTATATTTCTTCTGGGAAACTAAAGATGAGAAAATAAAGTGACCTGAGGGTGATAGCATGGGAGAAGAGGGAAATTTTCTAATGTGCATGATGTATACTCATAAACATATCAAAGTAAACATATCGAAATTAATTACTAAGTCAAACATGAGAAGGAAAAAAAAGTATTTGAGGTAATGCATATGTTAGCTAGCTCTATTTAGTCATTTCACAACATATTTTCCAAAACAACATAATGTCCATGATAAAATATGTATTTTTATCATTAATTACAAATTTAAGAAATAAGAATTAAATTAATGAAGGAATAAAGAAATAAGTAAATAAACATAAATTTCCATAAAATAAATAGATATGTCTTTTTCAATAGACATGATATTTAATATCATGAAATAAACATTACATGTCTATCAATTGGACATAGTTCTATATTAAAGCCTAATAAAGAATTTGTTCAATTATATTTTTAAACCTTCCTTTTTCCATGTAGTACTGGGGACTGGATTCCGGGCCATAGGGGCATTCAGCCTCCGAGATATACTCTTAGCCCTATTTTATCTTTTTGTTTAAAATAGGATATCACTGAATTGGTAAGGATCTCACTAAGTAGCTGAGGCTGGCCTTGAAACTATCACATCCTATCTCAGCCTCTCAAGTACTAGGATTGTAGGCATGGGTACCATGCCTGGCTAAACTTTTTTAAAATAAAATTTATTTTAACTGATATATAAAAACATAAAACCTCTACTTATTAATGGGATACCACTTGGTAATTTCATATATGTATTATATATGAAATATATAACAACCAATAACAGCCAATAACAACCAAAGAAATAGAAACAGCAATAAAAATTCTTCCACCAAAGAAAAACCCAGGCCCAGATGGGTTCCCAGCTGAATTCTACAAAACTTTCAGTGAACAACTAATACCAATACTTCATAACATGTTCCGGGAAATCGAAAGAGATGGAACTCTCCCAAATTCCTTCTATGAGGCCAGTATCACATTAATCCCCAAAACAAATAAAGACACCTCAAGAAAGGAAAACTACAAACCAATATCCTTAATGAACATAGATGCAAAAATTCTAAACAAAATACTAGCTATACGCATTCAAATCTGTCTCAAGAGAATAATACATCATGACCAAGTTGGTTTCATCCCAGAAAAACAAGGCTGGTTCAACATACGCAAATCAATACATGTTATTCACCACATAAATAGAACCAAGAACAAAAACCACATCATCATAGCAATAGATGCTGAAAAAGCATTCGACAAAATCCAACACCCATTTATGTTAAAAACACTGCAAAAAATTGGGATAGAAGGAAAGTACTTCAACATCATCAAGGCAATATACTGCAAACCCAAAGCCAACATCATATTGAATGGGGAAAAACTGCAAGAATTTTCACTAAAGTCAGGAACAAGACAAGGATGCCCACTATCACCACTCCTTTTCAATATAGTCCTTAAGACTCTTGCTGCAGCAATCAGACAAGAGAAGGAAATCATAGGAATTCACATAGGAAGAGAGGAATTAAAATTATCCTTATTCACAGATGACATGATCCTTTATCTGGAAGACCCAAAGAACTCAACCAAAAGACTTCTGGAGCTGATTGACAAATTCAGTAAAGTCTCAGGTTACAAAATCAACCTAAAGAAATCAGTGGCTTTTCTTTATGCCAACAACGAATCCACAATGAAAGAAACAAAGAAAACAATTCTATTCACTATAACCTCAAAACCAATAAAATACCTAGGAATAAACCTAACCCAAGATGTCAAAGACCTCTACAACAAAAACTATAAAACATTAAAGAAAGAAATTGAAGAAGACCTTGGAAGATGGAAAGATCTCCCGTGCTCATGAATAGGCAGAATAAATATCATCAAAATGGCCATTCTGCCAAAACTGATCTATAGGTTCAATGCAATTCCCATTAAAATACCAGTGACATTCTTCAGTGACCTAGAAAAATCAATCATGAACTTCATAAGGAGAAAGAAAAGACCTAGAATAGCCAAAGCAATTCTCAACAATAAGAAACATGCAGGAGGCATTACAATCCCAGACTTCAAACTATACTATAGAGCAATAGTAGTAAAAACAACATGGTACTGGCACAATAACAGATATACTGACCAGTGGATTAGAATAGAAGATACGGAAACAAACCCACACATCTTTAGTGAATTAATCTTTGACAAAGGGTCCAAACACATACGCTGGAGAAAAGACAGCCTTTTCAACAAGTGGTGCTGGGAAAACTGGCTAACCATTTGTAAAAAGATGAATCTAAACCCCTATACCTCACCAAACACAGGAATCAACTCAACATGGATCAAAGACTTAGAAATTAGACCTGAGACTGTGAAGTTAGTAGAGGAGAGCATAGGTTCAACACTACTACATATGGGCACAGGCAGTAACTTTCTCAACAAAACCTCCAAAGCTCAGGAAATTAAAGCAAGAATAAACAAGTGGGATAGCATCTAACTAAAAAGTTTCTTCTCATCAAAGGAAACTATCAGTAACCTAAAGAGGAAGCCTACAGAATGGGAAAGGATATTTACCAGCCACCATTCTGATAGGGGGCTAATATCCAGAATATACAAAGAGCTCAAAAGACTCTACACTAGCAAAACAAACAACCCAATCAAGAAATGGGCAAATAAACTAAATAGACACTTCACAAAAGAAGAGATACAAAGGGCCACTAGATACATGAAAAGATGTTCTTCATCACTGGCCATCAGGGAGATGCAAATCAAAACTACACTGAGATTCCATCTAACCCCAGTCAGAGTGGCAAGCATAAAGAAATCAAACAACAACAAATGCTGGTGAGGATGTGGGGAAAGAGGAACTCTTTTACACTGTTGGTGGGAATGCAAACTAGTTCAACCACTATGGAGATCTGTGTGGAGATTCCTAAGAAAGGTGGGAATAGATCCACCAAATGATTCAGCTATACCACTCCTGGGTATCTTTTCAAAGGGGTTGAATTTAGAGAAATACAGCAACATATGTATACCTATGTTCATAGCAGCGCAATTTGTAATAGCCAAAATATGGAACCAACCCAGATCTCCATCAACAGATGAATAGATAGCAAAACTGTGGGAAATACACACAATGGAATTCTATTCACCATAAAGAAGAACAAAATTATATCATTTGCAAGAAGATGGAAAGCCCTGGAGAACATTATGTTAAGTGAGATCAGCCAAGCACAGAAGGAGAAGGTACATATGTTTCCTCTGATATGCCCAAACTAGGAAACACAAAGGATACCAGTGGGACTCCAGATAATGGAGGGGAAATACCAGCAAAGTATGAATGGAAAGATAGGAGAGGGGGAAGGCTGATCTAGATTAATGAGGGTCTACATCTGAACATGTGTAAAATTATGAATAAGACATGATTAACCTGGACAACCATTGGTGGGAGGGGGGGAGAGAAAACGGGAGCGGGGGAGGAGAGGGCACCAAATATAGTTTAAATGTATACTATTTATGTTCAATAAAAAATGTTAAAAGAAAAATAAAAGAATTATATCACTGAGTATGCTGAATTAGATAGTGGATTTGGGATATGAAGATCTGAACTAGCCCAGCACTGGCCCAGCCAACAGGAAACTTACTGGACTATGAGACAATAAATAGCTATAGGATGAATAAAGAAGAAAAGTAATAAAAAATTATTATGAGTATCATGAAGGGAAATATTAGGAGCAGGGGTGCAGAATAATGGTTTAGGGTTCCCCAGATAGGATGTGAGTATTAGCAGTTTACTGGGGCAGGAATACTTTAGTTGGAAGAAACAGGCATAAGTTGCTGAGGCTGGCCTCAAACTTACAATCCTCCTGTCTCAGTCTCTCAAATACTATTATTCATACATGTGTACCATTATGCCTAGCTTTAATACTTTTTAATACAGGATTTGAATTAAGGAGATAAAGGCAAAAGATATTAACTAGTTAACATTTCATGGACTTCACATCTGTACAGTAATTAGAATTACGTGTAGGTTTTTTTATATTTAATTGAGAAATTATCTATGTACTTTGAAGTAGTGTAGAACATATAGAAAGAAAATATAATTTGTTTTGTCACACAGTTGGATTAAGAACACAATTATACAAATTCTTATTTGCCATTGAAAGAAACCAAAGTTAAAAATGTAAGAAACAATAAGTATTTAAAATTAAGAAGAATTTAGGAATGCATTCCTTCTTACTTAGAATGAGAGGGAGAGAAACATATTTGAAATAGGTTCTAAAAATCAAACTTCAGAATTCTATTCAAACAATCTTCACTGACACAGTTTACCAGCCAAGCAAATGGGTATATGCAAATGTATATTTCATTTCTATAGAATCATTTCATAACTTTTTTTTCATTATGATTTACAAAGAGATTGAAATCTCCACTGGAGTTCTGGCTGGAAGGGGTGGGTCATTAGGTTTCTGCCTGAAGGAAATAGGTCTCAGCATGCCACCAGTGGAGCTCAAAGAGGAGAAATAAGGTCATCAATTATCCTGGCCTGGAGATAGTTTGAAACCCTGGGAGGTGGAACTTAGGCACAGAAAAGATAAATGACCTTTCTATGGATTAAACACCATCATCATGGAAGACAGGTGGTTTGAGTATGGTTTCAGTGTCCAATCTGAGTTAGCAAAATGCCTCAAAAGAATTAAAGAATGAAAAGCAACCTCATTCTCTCTGAGAAATGGAGTTAGGTACCCTTAACCAGGGCTATTTATTAGGCACCCAAATGAAATTTATTCCTCTTATCATTTCCTTTTGTATAAATTTTTTTTGCAGTACTGAGGATGGAACACAGGGGCAAATTTGAAAAAAAAATATTTGCTCATTTTGGTTGTTATTATTGATATATAAATAGGTATATTCTATATGTGAGATGTACATAGAAGCACAAATATAAAACAAAAGAAATGGATAAACAAGCAAAACAATTGAGGTAATATATAAAACAAAAAATATTAATTTAATTAAAACAATACATTAAAATTCCATCGTCAGAAGCAACTACCCTAAAATGGACCCCCTCAGGGTGAGACCAACTTAAATAAATGAGCTGTGTGCTTTGCCCTCACGTTTTGTAGGGCAGCATGGTCAGAATATCCCAGGAGAGTCTTGGCATGAAGGCCCAGCTCCCTGGGGATGCACCCTGGCCAGTGGGATCTGTCCTCAGCTAATTAGTTGAGAAGCAGTGATTTCCCTAGAGTCTCCTTGTGTTTACCCACAAACTCCACTACTTAGCACCATGCCACTTACATTTACTTGACTATTTGCATAGGTTGTAAATGATTCACTTATCCTTTGTGGCAGTGTTCTCTGTCCTTACAGCACTGTTTGGTTTTAATTCTCTTTCACTTGCTAACTTCAAAGGACCAGCATAAACATGCAGAGTCTGAAAGAGCTGCTGGTGATGGCTTGTGAGAGTAGTAAATTAAAATTTAGGAATTTTCTAAGTCAGTTGTTAAAGAATTACCATTATTAACAATTATATCACATAAATATTCACTTGAGTCATATTCAAAATAATGGCAATATATACAACTTATCACTTCCTAATTATTTTGCCACATTTCACTGTAACCTATGTTCTTGAAGTTATTTATATCTATTTTATCTGCATAGGAGAAATCCTGTGTAATGATGTACTACTCTGCATCTCTTACCAGCTTGACCTTCGGAAACATCACATTAATAGTTTCAGATTGCCTGTGGTAGGTGTATTTACAAGACAAAAATTTGTATACTCTATAAAGAAAGCAGAGCCCCTAGGACTCTCTTTCCCACAACCAGTTGTTAAAGATTTATCACACACCATAGTGAGTATGCTTTGTACAGTAGCATACTTGGACAGAGCATAAGAAAACCTTAGGCACTGCCTTCGGCATCATCAGCAGAAAGTCAGCTGAACACTCCAGCCAACAGATGAGGACAAAGGCTTGATAAATACAGAGACCTAATGTGTGCAAACAGCTTGCTATGTGAAAGGTTGCTCTTACATCATCTTAATCAAGTTGCATCATAATAAGAGTATTCTCATTTTCCAAACACACAAGTTAACCTTATAAAGGCTCATAATATATTGAGTCATTTGGATAAAAGTTGGCAGAGGCTGAATTCCAAACCAGGACAGACTTCATGAACAGAAATTCTTCTACCATGCCACAGAGAAGATAGAGGCACTTGACTTAAATCCCAAACCTAGAAAACCAGTGGCATAAAACCCTCACTCTATCTCAAAGAATTTGAACAAACATGTATAGGGCATACTATACATGTATAGTTGGGAAAAGTTGCAAGGATGTGAGCATTGTGGTTTTCTAAGAAAAAAAATACCAAAAGAATTGTGTAATGAACAAACATAAAAAGCTCCCAAAGAATGCAGAGCATAAGAAAAATGCTAAAAACCTCACCTTCAAATATATTCCATTACTCAGTGAATGAAATAGCAGCAGAAAAAGGTATAGAGCTATTTCCATGCCAAAAGGGCTTGATGAACACTTTGCATGCAATTGTAATTTATCATTTTCCTCCTATGGCTATATTATACCTGCTATAAACAAAAGAAGATTGTTCATACTGAAATAATGCTGAAAACACCAGTCCCCAGGGAGCTGGTTCTAATGCCTATCTTTTACTCTTTACAGAATAAGTATGTAGCAACCATTCATGCTAAATGCCAATATACTTGGAAACTGACATGTTGATTATCATGTTTGGATATTATTCATTTTATTTATCTTTGGAAATACAAACACAGGGGCCCATTCTATAAATATTATCTCCATTGGAAAGCTACTACTAATAAAAAATCTACATCTTTTTGGCTACCAGCTCCTCTAAAACTCATTGTAAACATACAGTATTCATTATAATAACATATTTTTTCAGTACACACAAAAGACCATTGGGAAGAAGGGAGAGGCGGGTCGAGGAGGGGGTGGAGAGGGTAAGCCAGGGGAAAGATGCAATTAGAGCTATGTTGGCTGGCAAAGCCCCACTGAACAGCAAGCTTGGGAGTACTTCTTTGCCAAACCACTCCAGGCTCCTTGGGGGTCTCATGTCTGTTAAAAAGGCTTCATTCCAATAAGGATCTTCTGCAGTAGGAGAGAAATAAAGATGTAAAAGGAATTACCACACTAAAACCAACATACAAGTTCACACACAGGTACCCTGGGTGGGAAACACACTTCATGGGAAATATTTAGCCTCACAGGAGGCAATATCAACTTTACTGTGTACATCCCCTTTGAGAATGGAAGAAATTAAGAAAACTAGTAACATGAAAGGGAATATACAGTGCATTTAAAAGTAGAAATATTAAACTGATATTTTAACATTTTTTTTTTCAGCTAGAATTATGGTTGAAAGATAAATAGCTGTTTTTATTTTCTGGTTTTCTATTTTTATTTTTATTTATTTATGGGGTGTTGCTGAAGAAGACAAAGGTCTTTTTTATAGTATTCTGTATAATGGTTGAAACATGTTCATGGAAACTCACCAAATTGGATTTTGAAGAAGACATGTAATCCCAAAAAGTAAAAGGTTTTTATTTTTACTGTGATGCTAACATCATCATTAAAATCATTGCCATTATCACCATCACATTTAACAACAACTAAAAAGATCACCATCATCATTGTCATTAGCAAATACTGATGTCATTAAGCCAGACAAAAAAAAAGTTGTACACTTTTAGTCCCAGCACTTGGGAGGCTGAAGGATCGCGGTTTGCAGCCAGCCTCAGCTACTACTTAGTGAGGCCCTTTGCAACTCAGAGAGACCCTGCTTCAAAATAAAGAATAAAAAATGAGCTGGGGGTGTAGCTCAGAGGTAGAATGGCCCTAGGTTTAATCCCCAGTATAAAAAAAATTTGACTTAAGAATGTGCTTGGTTTCATTTATATGGTACGGCTTTAAGAGAGTTGGAAATTTTATTCAAGTTGAGAGATGGAGTCACATCAAACTTCCCAGGAGGTATTAAATGCATCTATACATTACAATCACCTGGGAAAAATGTAAAGAAATATCTATAAAATTACACATCTAGCCTCTATGGTTTAGTTGCCATACTGAGTAAATAATGAAAAAGGTAGAAAAGAAAAAGAAGAAGCATTAGATTTTGATTTTATTATTCTGCAATATGATAGCTAAATACAAATCATCTGAGTTATTTTCATCAGCTTCTTTTTAGAGTTTTGTTCATGGAGTTATAGGACTGGCTCTTCAAAGTTTTTATCTTGCCATTTATTGTGAGCCGCATAAATAATCACACTTCTATGGATACCAATAGGTAAGGGAATAAAAAATAGGAGTTATAATAAGGTAGGTGTATTTAAAAAATGCTTGGTTAATTTTATGAAACACAATAGGTATTGAAATTAAAATGGAATAGCTTATTTACTTTAAATTCTCATTAGTAGTTGTTAAATTCTATGATGACGATGATAATTATTTAGCGAACATTTAAGAAAGCCAACCTAAATAATTAAGCATTGAGCTAAGCGTGCATAAGCAATGCAGTGGGATGAAGGTCAGATTTTTCATAACTTGCTATCAAACAAGAGAAAAATCTTTATTTTATT
The DNA here is from genome assembly GCF_963383645.1 of Muscardinus avellanarius. Classification (NCBI taxonomy): domain Eukaryota; kingdom Metazoa; phylum Chordata; class Mammalia; order Rodentia; family Gliridae; genus Muscardinus; species Muscardinus avellanarius. Next base: position 88,729,212 of record NC_137787.1, on the reverse strand, counting down.
TTTAACAAAAAAAAAAAACACACTGGTTTCAGCTAGTGTTCTAGTGAGTAAAGCTTACCTTCGGTTCTGGCTTTAACTAGTATTGGATACTCTAACTGGACATTCCTGACTCCCTGCCACCATTTTTAAAATGTAAAACTGAAGAAGCTATTCTGTTGAATCCAATTTATTTTGTTTTTAGATCATTCTAAACCCTCTGCTTCCTCCAGTCTTATCAGTTGGTACTTCCCACCTTTCCCTTGTTATGGACACATATGAATGAATGATTTTCATGCATAGAAATTCATGATATGAATTCTATGAATCTCCTGCTGACAAAGCATATTTCCCCTATCACTACATTAGTAAGTATTGCTTTCTTCATCTGGATGACTAATTCTTTTTTTTAAACAAATTTTTTATTGGACATAAATAGTATATATTTAAACTATATTTGGTAGCCGGGTGTGGTGGCGCACGCTTGTAATCCCAGCATTCAGGAGGCTGAGACCGAAAGATCGAGGTTCACAGACAGCCTCAGCTACTTAGTGAGGCCCTCTGCAACTCAGTGAGACCTGGTTTCAAAATAAATAAAAAATAGGGCAGAGGGTGTAGCTCAGAGGTCAAATACCCTTGGGTTCCGTCTCCAGACCCGCAAAAAAAATAAATTAAAAAAAACTATATTTGGTGCCCTCTCCCCCCCACCCCCGTTTTCCCTTCCCCTCTTTTACCAATGGTTGTCCAGGTTAACCATGTCATATTCATAATTTTACACATATTCGGATGTAGACCCTCATTAATCAAGATCAGCCTTCCTTCTCACCTATCTTTCCATTCAAACTTTGCTGATATTTCCCCTCCATTATCTGGAGTCCCACTGGTATCCTTTGTTTCCTAGTTTGGGCATATTAGAGGAAACATATGTACCTTCTCCTTCTGTGCTTGACTGATCTCACTTAACATGATGCTCTCCAGGGCTTTCCATCTTCTTGCAAATGATATAATTTTGTTCTTCTTTATGGTGAATAGAATTCCATTGTGTGTATTTCCCAAAGTTTTGCTATCCATTCATCTATTGATGGTGGTCTGGGTTGGTTCCATATTTTGGCTATTATGAATTTTGCTGCTATGAACATAGGTATGCATATGTTGCTGTATTTCTTTGAATTCAACCCTTTTGGAAAGATACCCTGGAGTGGTATAGCTGGATCATATGGTGGATCTATTCCCACCTTTCTTAGGAATCTCCACACAGATCTCCATAGTGGCTGAACTAGTTTGCATTCCCACCAACAGTGTAAAAGAGTTCCTCTTTCCCCATATCCTCGCCAGCATTTGTTGTTGTTTGATTTCTTTATGCTTGCCACTCTGACTGGGGTTAGATGGAATCTCAGTGTGGTTTTGATTTGCATCTCCCTGATGGCCAGTGATGAAGAACATCTTTTCTATGGAAGCATCATTTCTTGTTTGGGATACCGTTGAAGAAAATATAATCTTCCATTCATTCCTCAGTATTTTGATAATTATTTCTATGTATGTTTAATATTGATATTTAATTACAATTTAGACTTACCTAGTAGACTACAAATTCCATGAAGGTAAAAATTTGTATTATCCATATATGGATAATTTGTATTAACTATATGGATAATATTTGTAATAAACTATATGGATAATATTTGTAACTATTTGTAATAGTTACAAATTTGGAACTATTTGTAATAAACTATATGGATAATACAAATACTTTCTTAGCACTTGGGCAGAACTTAATGCATATTTGTTGGAGGATTAACTAAAAATGATAACTATACATGAATAATTTATTCGACAATAACTAAGGAGCCAGAAATAGAAAAGTTACATTGTATATACAATTTTGAAGTTATTATTATCTCATAGAATATTATTCCATTGCTGTTAAAATATAAAATTATTGCCGGTCATGGTGGCGCACACTTGTAATCCCCGCACTTGGGAGGCAGAGACAGGGGCATAGCACAGGTTCTAAGCCAGCCTGGTTGGCTTAAGAGACCCTGTTTCCAAATAAAAATATATAAAATGGGTCGGGGAGTGTAGCCCAGAGGTAGAAGGGCTTCCAGGAACCCCAATACCTCACACACAAAAATTATTAAAAATCTTCTGTGAATGAGGAAGATATTCTAAGTCAAAAGTCTACAACATCTTAAAATTAAGCTAAAGAGATGGCATAACCTCATTGATATTTCCATTAGAATCAGTGTTGGATAAGATACATTTTATGGTTAGTATATGTTTTATGGTTAGTATGGTTAGCCCATGAAAGGCTTATGTATTAATATTCTGAATCATTAAGTCATGAAGGTTGAAATCACATTAGTGGATGAATTCATTTTAGTGGATTTACTGGGTGGTAACTTGAGCAGGTTGGGGTATGGCTAGAGAGGGTGAGACCCTGGGGGCATGAACTGAGGGGCTGTGTTTTTGTATTTGATTCCCCTTGTTTTCTGTCTCTCTGGTTTCTAGGTTTGATGATATAAATCCAGAGCCCTTGCTTTCTTTCTCTCTCTGTTTCTTGTTGCCATGCTCTATGATCCCCAGACCCTGGACTCAAAACCTGAAATCTCCAAAACTGTGAGGAAATAAATCTTCTGATTGTGTGTTCAGTTGTTTTGGATTATACAGTGAGAATGCTGACCAAGAATATTTATGAAAAAAATTTTAAATGCACCAAACCTTTATTTTTTGTGCTTATTTCCTCTTCCATTTTCCCTATTTGCATATATTTAGTTAATTTTCTTCACTGTCAACTACATCAACATCAAATACAGAATCATCAGCACACCAATGATACCACTGATGGAATTATTTAACCAATTATTTAACCATTATTTAACAGTTATTTAACCAATCTAATAGTATCATTGCTATGACTTACTTCAGCGTATAACAAAATGATGACAAATGACAACTCTCATTTTGAAAATAAATATTCAACAAATCATGGGTTAAAAAGTAAATTATTTGGTTCTCTTATTTTGCTCAAAATATTGCCTGAGCTAATTATTTTCTCTTGGTTAGAAACACCATAAATCATAGAATCATATATTAAGTGATATCTTGAGTGACCTTGGCATCTTATATTTGAAAAGACTGAGGTTCTAGCAAAGTGATAGGACTTGTCCAAGGACATACAGTGTGATATAGAAATTTCTAATTTAATATTATTTTGAACTCTTTAGAACATTTTTGGTGATTAATATAATTATATATATATATATATATATATATATATATATATATATAATTGAAACTAATTCATCTCAGTTTGCACTATCTTGATTCTGCCATTAAAAGAAAATACTTCTAAGAGTGGTAGCACATGCCTGTAATCCCAGTGTTTGGGAATCTAAGACAGGAGGATTCCAGGTTCAAGGCCAGTCTCAGCAACTTAGTGAAACCCTTAACAACTTAGTTAGTACCTATTTCCAAATAAAAATAGAATAAAATAAAGTGAGGGACGCTGCTAGTTCAGAGATAGAATGCCCCTGATTTCAATTGCCTGTACCAAAGGGGAAAAAAACTCATTTGATCAGTCTTCATCACTCCTGTGTGTGTGTGTGTGTGTGTGTGTGTGTGTGTGTGTGTGTATGATTGATGTATGTGGTACTAGGGATTGAGCCCAGGGAAATTCTACCTCTGAGGTACAGCCTCAGCCCTTTTTAATTTTTATTTTGGCAGAGGTTCTTGGTAGGTTGATGAGAGTCTCAGTACTTGCCAAGGCTGTCCTCAAACCTGTGTTCCTCCTGTCTTAGCCTCCCAAACACCGGGATTACAGGTATGTGCCACTATGCCTGGTTCTATCACTACTTTAATAACCCTGATTCACCATAGATATTTTATGGAAGAGGGTTGGAAGATGTAAAAAAATATTTCTTTCTTACACCTATTTCCCAGGGATTATGTCTCTCCCCATAAAATATTCTCAATGGACATTTTAATGATGGACCTGAAACAGGAAATCCAAGCATTTTACTTCACTATATTTGAGCAAAAGTAGACTCTTAAGGAAAAAAATATTGTCAGAATACAGTGAGTATATATTTTTCAGTTGATAATTTAAACTGAAATAAAATTTGTGATACTCTGGATTTCTGATCTCATGATTAAAGAGAATGATGGTGTCACTTTTTCATTAATTCAGGGGCCATTCATTGAGAATGTGCTATATTCAAGGTGCTATTCTAAGCAATTAGAGCATAACAGCAAATAAAGGGGATAAAGACCCAAACCTCTTGGGATTTACAATATTGAGTGCACACAGTGGAGGTGTCTGATATCTTGAGTACATGTACAAATAGTATTTAAGAATAATTTTAAAAATTGAATTCTAATGAGCTAATAGTAGAAATATGAGTGCTTAATATAGCCAAATTTATGTACATTAAAATAACATAATTTCTGCATGAATATTACAACCAAATTAGTGATCCAAGCTTTATTCTACATAAAGGTTCTTTTCTAAAGCAACAACTAGAAATAACCCAATATAGCCTGGAAGAACAGAAAATGGGTCAAATGCAGAGAACAGGAGGTGATGCTCTTAGGTTAGACAGCATCTAGAATGCTTGAAAAGTCTAAGTACCTGAGAAGGTCAGGACCTCACCAATTAGAGTGTATCTGAATGTACGGCTAAGGAATCTTAGCTCTCTGTGTCTAAAGGAATAAACTTTGTTCTTAGAGCTCACAGATTTGTTTTTATTCATAAGAGAACCACAGAGTAACATAAAATGACACAAAGGAAGCCAATCATGAATTTTCCTTCATTATGATAAGAAAACTAATTTAGGGAGAAAAGGGAGCATTGTTTATATCACAGAGCTGGACTGTGAACTCTGATCTATGAAACTCATTGCATTATTACTTTCCTTGAACTCACATAGCAATTCTTCAGTGAATTGAATAGTGCAGACCTTACCCAAATCCTGCACACCGAGAACCACTTCCCTATCACAGTGTGTCGGCTCCATACGGCCTTCACTGAGAGATTTTCAACATAGAGGATGGAAAAAACGTAAACATTTTAAAATCAGCAAAAAGATCAAAATTCTGAAATATAAATAAAAATCTCTGAAGGCGACAAGAATAATCAGTAGTCCCATCCTGAGCAGCTTTAAATGAAGGGAGTTCCCAGAAAAATTTAGAGAGAGAGATCACTCTGGAACTAAGTTTTGAAACCTCCCATCTTTTTGGTCTGAGAAATTTGCATATGCAATTACTACATTTGCGTGCATAATTACCCCACAGGAAGACACATATGCCAACTGGCATTTGAAAATGTGTTAACTGTGCACACAGAAGGGTGGCCCTTTAAAATGTTGGCCATAAGAATCTAATCATTAGGAATGGGTCATGTGAGTTAGAATAGGGAAGAGAAAGATGGCCCATTTTGAAGCAATCTGAGCATATCCAGTTTGGATGCACACAAGGAGAATTGATTGATGCACAAGTAGATGAAATACTGGATTTTGAGTAAGTACTTTGGAAGCCAGCAGAATCTGCAGGGAAAGCATTTCAGGCATTATCTAATTGGATTAACTGTGGTGTTTTCTGTGCATCCTAAAGAATTCATAAGCTATAGATTAAAATCATCAAACGACTCTGGTCACAGAGGTGAAGAGGCTCTTTTCTTGTAATAGTAAACATTTAGTCCTGTGGACTATAAATGTATTCAGTCCTCTTCTTCCTCCTCCTCCTTGAAAATAGATAGAGTATAGTTCAGGGAAATTACTTATCCTGTACTCTCAAATTCCCTGTGAAAAGTTTACTTTGGACTCTTCAGATATCGCTCTAAAGCCTATCTATATAATTTTTGGGTTTCCTTAAGGAAGATAAAAATACCTTCTATTAATTAAATAAAAGAAAATGGAAAGGGAGAAATTGAGTTTGAAATCCACCATGTATTGTGTGATTATCTTTATATAGTGATGTTATATAATTTGGGGGTGTATAGCATCCTAAGGTATATATTTCCAGATGAGAATTCAGAAGCATTTTATTGTCTACATCATCCAATATTAGTCACTTATTTACAGTAATTAAACACAGTGCAATTTCAAATGATCAAAATGGTATTTTGTTAATTTGAAGCACTGCTTGGTTTACATCAAAAATCTAAAACAAGCATTATAATGCATTTATACTATCTTTAGTGCTCTTTTCTAAAAGCTTAGTGAAATAGTTGGAGGAACACATTGGGTCTATAAATTCTGAGTTTATAAATCTAGGGATGTGTACCATGGCTACTTATAATCCACAGTCAACTCAAATGTGATCAATGCATTTTACTATTTAGATCTCACTATGTGAGTTCACTTTGAGAGACATTCTCCATGACATGGAAAGTAGGCCTCCTTGTGCCTATACTTACTATAATTATATTTAGATCCTTAGGTCCTAGCATTTTTTCTGACCCTAAAGTTATTTATTTCTGTTTCTATCTTATTCAACAGACCACAAGAAGGTTAAGTTCTATGAATAGAAATGAAATATTCTTTTTCACTATAATATCATCACTTAGACCAAAATGTTACACATATCACTATATATATTTAATAAAAAATTTTCATTAAGCATCTTCTATATGCTAGATAATTTTAAAGCATTAACCCATCTAACTCTCAAGACAAATTCATGGAAAATTTATGGAAAAGGAGGTATACATTAAAAGAAATTGGACACCTTGTACTAATTGGCACATCTAATAAATGAGGGAGTTAAGTTTTGTTCCTACTCTAGTCTCACTATAGACTGATTCCTTTCATGTTGTTGAATGTGTTATTCTTGTGTCATGATTATAAAGATGCCCCTAGATAAATAATTTCAGCCAGGCATGGTGGTGCACGCTTGTAATCCCAGCATTTGGGAGGCTGAGACCAGAGGATACAGTTCGTAGACAGCCTCAGCTACTTAGTGAGGCCCTCTGCAACTCAGTGAGACCCTGTTTCAAAATAAAGAATAAAAAATTGGGCAGGGGATGTAGCTCGGAGGTCAAATGCCTCTGGGTTCCATCTCCAGACCCGCTAATAATAATAATAATAATAATAATAATGATAATTTCATATGGCCAAATATAAGTTGTGTACCCAAAACAGAGAACCTTTGGGCTAAAAAGATTTTAAACATTCAGTTAACTATGTAACTTTAAAAATATATGATTTTATTATTCTTATTTTCTTTGTGACAACTATCATGCACAGTTTACTTCTCCAAGCAGAGATACCTACTCAAAAATCCAAAATACATCATACATTTTCACAATGAAATAAAAACTTCAAAATAAAAATTGCCTTATTAAAATTCATGAACTCAGAACTCTTTCAATGAGTATGATTACAATAAAAACATTTTTTTAAAACAAACAGACTGAGAAAGGGGATGATAATTCTGAGAAGCTGAGTACCAAACTTTTAAAGAATACTCTTACTAAATTTATGTTAATGTCAAAGCCTTGTTTTTTAAAAACATCTCTTCATATGAATTTTAGTTAAAATCAAATGTAATCTTATAAGAGCTATAACATTTTCTTTAGTCTTTAAAGCATGTTTTTGCTGGTGCTCTCTGATCTCTAAATTATTCCAGTTTTTGAGAAATAGTTAGACACAGCTTACCAAACCTTGGTTCCTTTGAGAATTATTTGCTAAAAGGAACTACCAAAATGCAAATCAGTCTGACCTTTTGGTTTTAGTTGCTCTTGTTAAAGAAACACACAAGATATTCTATGTAATCTGGAATAAAGTTTTTAAAAGTAAATTAGAGGCAATTATTGATTTTTAAAAAGCGCACTCTACCCAACAGTTTTTTTTCTCTTTTGCTCATTTCCTTATGTAAAAGAATTTAACCAAAGAAAGCCAGCATTCTAATTCAATTTCTCCTCCAAAGTATATAATTTTATTTCATCATAATGGCTGCTTTTATTTCCAAGGTCAGATTTTATTTAAATTTTAGTCCATTAGGAACAAAAACTTGCCATTTTCTGATAAACAAAATCAGCAGGGGAGCCTCTTCAAACGAGAAATGTATTTCCATCGACCTTTGTTTTATTTGATCTAAATGACAGGTATACACCACTTTTCCTGTGTTTACTTTTAAAGATTTTGAAAAAAAAAAAGAGAGGGTGACATTTTTAACAACAAAACTAGCAATCACCCTAGTAGTCCTGTGACAGGCAGATGGAAGAAATGATAAAAAGATGGAATCCATTGCGTGAGACCACCAAAGAGGCCTAATATGAGTCATTAGCAGAAAACCGTTAATTTTCTTTTTTCCCTATTCTGACTGTTGTTTGTAGAGTGTTCAGCCTCTTAGGAATTGGAACATTAACTGTTTCTTGCTATTTTGCTAGAGGGAGGGCAAGGCATTAACAGAAGGGAATTAGGCAATATGTTATTATATGGTTTAAGAAATCTGAGTGATATAGGTAACATTTTAGACCTCCATAGGTGGAGCTTGATAATAGCTAAGAAGAAGAATTAACATCAGAAAAGCACTTTAAATATTAAAGAGGGTTTTTATAAATAGTATCTCATTTCCTAGGCATCCTTGCAAAAAATCCAGAAAGTCAATCATATGAAATATAGGAGCCTAAAACACAGATCCTCTAATTCCAAATTTAAAACTATGTGAAACTCTGAAGCCTCATTTTGTGAAAAGTGATGTTCCAATCAAATAGGTATAGAAGCAATCACTTCTCCCAAGTTTGTCTGGCAAAACTACAGTTATATATTATGTTAAAAGATGTTAGGGTGCAAAAAGAATTCAATATATATATATATATATATATATATATATATATATATATATGCTAAATATTAAGCTATAAAACACTCTTTTCAATAGGGATCTCAGAATAAGCCAATATACATTGTTATCACCAAGAACCTGATTTAGCCTCCAGTCCTTTTTCAACTTAATGCTCAAACTAATGTCTCTTTATTAGAAGCATATTCTAAAGATTTCTAAAAATTAATGTTAAAGACGAGCCTTGGTAGATACTGTACCAGATTCCTCTACTCTTTTAGAACAGTACTTATGTTTCATTATTTTGACTTTATTATTGAGAATACATATAGAATAAACATAGAACTATATATTAACACACATATATATGTAGATACCACATATGTGTATACATATTCACTGCATATGTACATACATTAAATTTAGAAATAAATTATGTTTATACATGTGTACCTAAGTGTGTTTATTTTTTCCTCATTGTGAACATTTATAAATTCATTGTGCAATAGACTGTTACCAATCTTTGCTACATAAATATTTCTCAGATTGCTCTGATATGATAGATAATTAGCAATATATTTCAAAGCACTGTAAAATTTGGTGCTTTTTTATTAAATAAAATTGTGTCACTGCCAATGTTGGATTTAGGCATGTTTATTTTAACAACCTATATGGTTATAAACCAATTTTTATTTCATAATTATGTGAATCTGATTTAAAGCCATGATTTTAAATGTAAATATATGAAGGTGATTTCTGTAAGATACCATGCTACTGCTCTCTTATGTGAATAATGATACTGAACATAATGGAAGTTACACAAATCCTACAATATGTGATGTATTACTGCAATTCTTTAAAAACCAGATCTAGTCTCATGATAGAATAAAACAAAACAAAATCAGAGTACATACATTTTTCCCTTACCTGAGGTTACTTCTGTGTTTGTGTGGTGTGTGTGTGTGTGTGTGTGTGTGTGTATGTGTGTGTGTGTGTGTGTGTGTGGTACTGGGGATGGAACCCAGGGCATTCTACCTCTGACCTATACCCTGGCCCTATTTTATTTTTTATTTTGAAACAGTCTCACTAAGCTGCTGAGACTGGTCTTTAACCTGTGATCCTCCTGTCTCAGCTTCCCAAGTACTGAAATTACAAGTGTGTGCCACCACCCCTGTGTCTGAGATTACTTATTAATATGAAGATTACTATTTTTATTTACAATCATAGATACAGACATTATAGAGACCTTGACACTAGAAGAGAAACAAGAAAAGACCTTTGCTTTTGTCCATTTTGTGACTTCTTACAATTTGCTACTTCCCTCTTCTAAAGGACAGTGAAGATATCACATTATGAGGAATTAAATAATCCTACTTTTAAAGAAGAATGAGGTATTACATTAAGCAATCAACACTTGTTTCTTTTACCTTTTCTACCATATGAATAGGTTAAATTCTATATATAAAGAAATAAAAGACAGTGAGGTCTGGTTTGTAACTCTGAAATCTCATTTTATTTCCATGATGCTTATATTATTTAAATCAGTTTAATATTTGATAAGTCAGGCTATCAAACTATTCAGTGTTATAATGTATGGTTGCTTAACAGACTTTTAAAATTTTTTTCTTTAAAATTTTGCATTACAAAGAGGAAAATGTGATACTTAAAATATAAACTGAATATAATTTAGATATATCATGAAATATCTAGACAAACCCATAGATTATTATTTCAAGACACTCTAAGATAATCTAGAGATTATTGAAAATTCTTCTAGTTTTGCCTCTAATAATAAAATATTTATTGCTAGAAAAACTGTCCTAATTGGTAAATATAAAACAATTCCTCATATTCCATCAATTTTGAGTACCATTATTTTACTAGTTGGTTCATAAAAATTAGCTACTATGTCAATAATAAAACTGTATAAATACAATTTAATTTTTTATAATTTTAAAAAACATTATATTTGACTTTTTATCTTTCTATATAACAATCAAACTAATTTCTTTCTTTTTTTTTTTTTTTTTTTTTTTTTTTTTGGTGGTACTGGGATTTCTGGAAGCCCTTCTACCTCTGGGCTACACTCACAGACCTATTTTATTTTTGGAAACAGGGTCTCTTAAGCCAGTGCTGCTGGCTTCGAACCTGCATGATCCTCCTGTCTCCGCCTCCCAAGTGAAGGGATTACAAGCGTGCACCACCACGCCGGGCTAAATCAAACTAATTTCTTCTTATATTTTCAAGAACATGAAGACATTGAAAATTATCTTACCCAAAGATTTCCAGCTGGGTACAACTTTAACCCTTTGTTAGATCCAAGGACATATGACAATTTATGCAACCATTTGGGGTTATCACAACTAGGACTCAGTACATAGAAGATAAAGATTTGTCATTGTCAACAGTACACAGGAGTGCTCCCATAGCAAAGAATTTATGGATCAAAATATTGAAGTTGAGAAACTCTGCCCTACAGAGCCTATTGGGAATTTAAATATTTGTGTGTGTGTATATGTGTGTATGCGTGTGTATGTGTGTGTGTGTGTTACTGGGGATTGAGTCCACAGGCCTTCTCTCTCTTTGCACTACAGCTCGAGCCCTATTTTTTATTCTGTACTTTTTTACTTTTTTATTTATTTTAATTTTTTTAATTTATAATTTTTTATTTTTATTGGTGCATTGTAGTCATATATCTTAATGGGATAAAAGACTTGCATACATGCACACATCACCCATTTAGCCGTTATCTGATCCCAAATCCATTCTCTCCCCATCCCTCCTTCCCCTGCTTGGCTTAGTGATTGACTTTGATATGTTGAAGTGCATCATGTGCTTTAGAGAGTTTCCCTCTTTCCCTCTCTCATTCCCTTAGTTAGGTAGCCTTATTTGCTTTTCTATAGAATCTCCTTCTTCATCTAGAGTTCCTCCTGTTACCCATTTCTCCCTAGCTTTCGAATATTATGGAAAGCATCAGATTTCTTATTTTTTGTGACTGACTAATCTCACTTAGCATAATGTCCTCCAGTTCCATCCATTTCCCCGTAAATAATGTAATTGTGTTTTTCTTTATGGCTGAGTAAAATTCCATTGTGTACATTTCCCACAGTTTGGCAAAACTGGTTATCCATAAGCAGAAAAATGTAAATAAATCCCACTTTTTCACCCTGAACAAGAGTTAATTCAAGATGGTTCAAAGACTTGGAAATTAAACCAGGCACCTTGAGGCTCCTTGAAGAGGTCATAGGTCCAACACTGCATCACATAGGCACAGATAAACACTTTCTCAACAAGACTCAAAAGACACAACAAACTAAAAGGTGAATCAATATGTGGGATTGCATGAAACTGAAGAGCTTTTGTACAGCAAAGGAAACTGTCAAGAACCTCAATCGAGAGCCAACAGAATGGGAGAATATTTTTTCCACCTTCCCCTCCAATAGAGGACTAATATCTAGAATATACAGAGAACTCAAGAAACTCAGCACTAAGAAAACAAATAATCCAATAAAAAATGGGCAAGTGGATTAAATAGACACTTCACAAAAGAAGAAATTCAAATGGCCAATAAATGCATAAAAAATGTTCAGCATGATTGTCAATCAGGGAGATGCAAACCAAAACTATCCTGAGATTGCACCCAACTCCAATTAGAATGGCAATCATTCAAAACACAAACAGTAACAAATGCTGGCAAGGATGTGGAGAAGAGAAAACTCTAAAACATTGTTGGTGGGATTGCAAATTAGTGCAACCACTTTGGAAAACAGTATGGAGGATCCTCAGAAGAATGGGAACAAATCTACCATTTGATCCAGCAATACCACTTTGGAAAACAGTATGGAGGATACTCAGAAAAATGGGAACAAACTTACCATTTGTCCAGTAATACCACTTCTCAAAAGAAAGGAAACCAAACCACTAAACTAATGCATGCGTATCTATTTTCATAGCTGTACAATTCACCATTGCCAAACTCCAGAACCAGCCAAGATGTCTATCAACAGATGAATGGATTACTAAACTGTGGTATCTTTTTTGCTGTTTTTTTTTTCTTTAATCAAGGTCTCACTAGTTTTCTGAGAGTCTTGTTAGATTGCTGAGGCTATCCCCAAACAAATGATTCTTCTGTTTGAGTCTCACAAATTATTAAAATTACAGGTATGTGGTACCATACCTGGCTTTAAGTATTTACTTTTATATAGCTTTTTCCCCAAACAGATTAAAGTGCCTTGGGAAAAGTGGATCACTAAAGTATCATATAATGCATATGTGACATAAAAACATCAATGATATTTTCATATCAAAATCAGAAGGAAGATCTAGGTATGTAGCTCAATACTGTTATATTTGCTTAGCATGCAGGAGGTCCTGAGTTCAATACCAACACCACAAAAAGCCAAAAACGAAAAAAAAAGTAGAAAATTTTAACAAAATATAGAAAGTAGTAGTGAGCCTCTTTAATAAGCGACTTTCAAGTGACTTATTCTATAACGTTAGGGTTCAGACTTTGAAAACAACAAAATAGTCCCTGCTTTATCTTAAGGAGTCCACATACCAGATCTATCATCTAAAATGGAAAATTCCTTCTATTCTTGCTGTATGGGGTTTGTTGCTATTCACACTTAGGTTTTTAATACCATATGATAGATTTATTTTTAAATGCTTTGAGTTTGCTTTTCATTATAATGATTTGTTACATTATTTACAGGCTAATTTGGTGGACTTACATAAGATTAATTGCATGGTCTTTTAGGAAACATGACAAATCATTAAAAAGTGATAAAACCAGACAACTGAAAAACAAGCAGCTTGTGGCATATGAATGGAATCACCAGTACCATTTATTAGTGTATATTTTAGTGAGATTTGTGGATGTTATAAATCAACACTAGCTCAGAATTAAATCTAGGACTGTGCAATATTTAAAAGTAAGTTACTTCCGGGTGCATGGTTGTAATCCCCATGCTTGGAAGGTGGAGACAGGAGGATCACACAGGTTTTAAGCCAGCCTCGCTGGCTTAAGAGACCCTGTTTCCAAATGAAAAAATATAAAAATAGGTCTGGGAGTGTAGCCCGGAGGTAGAAGGGTTCCATCCCCAGTACCACCAAAAAAAAAAGTAAGTTACCATATGAAAGTCAAATAGAAAGCCAAACATAAGAAGAAAGGAGAGGGGAAGAAATGGGGTGGGAATTGAGTAAGGGCTGAATAAGTGATTTGTACATGGATGCCTCTACCATATTGTACTTCATTAATATGTATGACTACAATGCAACAATAAGAAATTAAAAAATTAATAAAATACTGTGATTAATAAATCCATACAATTCAAAATAACCAGTCTTAACTGTGAGATATATATATATATATATATATATATATATATATATATATATTTTTTTTTTTTTTTTTTTTTTTTGCAGGTCTGGGGATGGAACTCAGGGTCATTCTGCCTCCATACTACAACCCCTGACCTATTTTTTAATCTTTATTTTTTATAATAAATTTTTATTGGTGCATTGTAGTCATACATCTTAATGGGGTAAAATACTTGTGGAGATATACATGCACACATCACCCAATCAACCCTTACCCAATCCCTAACCCCTTCTCTTCCTCTCCCTCCTTCTCATGGTTGATTTTCTGATGGACTTTGATATGTTTAAGTGCATCATGTGCTTTAAAGAGTTTCTCTCTTTCCCCCCTCCCATCCACTCAGATAGGTCACCTTAATTGCTTCTCTATAGGGTCGCTTCTTCATCTAGAGTTCCACCTGTTACCCATTTCTCCCTAGTCTTCACACATTAGGAAAAGCATCTGATTTCTTATTTTTTGTGACATTTCACTGTAAATGACATAATTTTGTGCTCGCTTATGGCTTGGCAAAATTCCAGTGTATACACATTCTATAGTTTTGAAATCCACTCATCCATTGAAGGACATTTTGGCTGGTTCCACAGTTTGGCAATGGTGAACTGTGCAGCTATGAACATGGTTGCCATGCATTAGTTTGGTATTTTGGTTTTCATTCTTTTTGGTAGATACCAAGAGGTGGTATTGCTGGATCATATGGTAAGTTCATTTTCCTTCTTCTGAGGATCTTCCATACTGTTTTCCAAAGTGGCTGCACCAACTTGCAATCCCACCAATAATGTATTAGAGCTTCTATTTCTCCACACTTATTCCCACTTACTGAAATCCTGAAGCCAGAAGGTGAGTAACTTTGACAAGATAATCCATTCACAACCAATTTTTTTTAATAGAGGTCAAATTCTTTTTCTGCATTTATTGATATGATCATGTGGAAATTCTTATTTGGGTTTGTGGATGTGATAGGTTATAGTAATTATTTCTCAAATGTTGAGCCAACCACACCTACCTAGGATAAAACCAACTTGGATGTGGTATATAGTAGTTCTTATACACTGTTAGACTCAATTTACTAATATTTTGTTGAGGATATGTATGAATAAAAATATGATTGTCTGATGTTTTATTTTAATGTATTTTCTAGTTTTGACATTAGTGTTAAGCTCTCTAGAATGAATTATGAAGTATTCTTTGTGCTTCTATCATTTTAAAAAGATTGTTAAGAATGGATATGTCTTCTATAAATATTTAGTAGAATTTATTAGTGAATCTACATAGACCTTACATTTTCTATTTTGAAAATTTAACTTTTGATCTAACTACTTTAATAGATCAAATGTATTGATATTAGCTATCTCCATGTGAGTTCTGGCAGCTTGTTTTTTAAACAATTGGTATGATATTTATGGGTATATAATTGTTTATAGTATTATTTTCCTATGCTTATAATAGCTATAAAATCTGCAGTGATGCCTTTATAAATTTCTCATATTAGTAGTTTGCATCCTCTTATTTCTTCATCTAGGCCTAGCTAGAGACTTACCAATTTGATCCTTTCAAAGAATCATTTGGGATTCATTAATTTTCTCTATTGCTTTCCTATTCTTAATTTCATCGATTTCTGTTCTAGTCATTATTTATTCTCTTCTACTTTATTTAAATTGAATTTTTTTCTTTTTTGAGAGTTTACTAAAATGTAAACTGAGATTATTGACTTTATACATTTCTTCTATTTTTTTTACTTCATATGTTTTTCCTTTGCTTGCCTCTTTCTTTTTTTCTTTCTTTCTTTCTTTCTTTCTTTCTTTCTTTCTTTCTTTCTTTCTTTCTTTCTTTCTTGTTGTTGTTTTACTGTGGATTAACCCAGTGGTATGGTAACAAATCTGCAATTCTCTGTCTCAGTCCCCCAAGTACTAGGATTATTGGAGTGGATCACCAAGCCTGTCAATTTCCTTATATTTTGTTGAGAATAGTTGCATTTGTGTGTGTGTGTGTGTGTGTGTGTGTGTGTGTGTGTGTGTGGTACTTGGGTTCCTGGAAACCCTTATACCTCTGGGCTACACTCCCAGGCATATATATATACATATATATATATATATATATATATATATATATATATTTTTTTTTTTTTTTTTTTAATGGGGTCTGAGAGGCTGGCTTCGAATCTGTGTGATCCTCCTGTCTCTGCCTCCCAAGCGTGGAGATTACAAGTGTGTACCACCATGCTGGGCCTATTTTTAATATTTATAATCATGCCCAAATTATTTTGACAAAAATATAAGATAAATTCATTGAATAAAGGACAAAATTTTGTACACATGTGGTTAGAGAAAATTGACATTCTATTCATAAAAGAAAAAAGTAAAAAGAATTGAACCTCAAATCAAACCTCACACTTTGTATAAATATTAACACAAAATCAATCACATATTCAAATGTAAATAAAATAAAAAACTTTTAGAAAAAATAAACAAAAATCTTTAAGATCTAGAGAGGCATAATTCTAAGACTTCACACCAAAAGAAAAGAGAAATTTATAAATTGTGTCTATTAACATTAAAAGTATTGCTCTTTGAAATACCCTATGAAGAGAATGAAAGTATAACCTAAAAAATGGAAAAGATATTTTTAAGCTGCATGTACAGAAAAGCACTTGGGTCTACAATATGGCAAAAACTCTCAAAATTCAACAGAAACAAACTCAATCAGAAAACAAACTAATGCATGCTTATCTATGTTCATAGCTGCACAATTCGCAATTGCCAAAGTACGGAACCAGCCAAGATGTCCATCAACAGATGAATAGATTATAAAACTGTGGGATATGTACACAGTATAATTTTACTCAGCCATAAAGAAGAAGAAAATTTTGTCACTTACAGCAAAATGGTTGGAACTGGAGAACATTATGCTAAGTGAGACTAGTCAGTCACAAAACGTAAGAAATAGGATGCTCGCCCTAATATGAGAAAGCTAGGGAGAAAATGGGTCATAGGAAGTACTCTGGATGAGGAAGGAGAAACTACAGAAGAGCAAATAAAGTGACCTAACTGAGGGCGATGGGAGGAAGCAAGAGGAAAATTCCCTAATGTACATAACGTACATTAACAAACATATCAAAGTCAACCACTAAGCCAAACATGAGAAGGAAGCAGGGGGTTGGAATGGGGTGGGAACTGAGTAAGGGATAATTGAGTGATGTGTGTGTATATGCCTCTACCATCTGTACTCCATTAAGATGTATGACTATGGGAACCCCAGTACCACCAAAAAAATTTTTTTAAGTGCAAAATATAAAAAAATAAAATGGACAACTAAACAAAGAAGAACAAACACTACCTCAAACAGAAGTTACCACTCAAAATGTTAAGAAGTGTTACTATCAATTATCATGTTGAATATCCTTGGCCTCAACTCCCCAATCAAAATACCTAAGGTGAAAAAATGAATTAAAAATTATAATTCAGCTGGGCCTGGTGGCACATACTTGTAATCCCAGCATTTGGGAGGCTGAGACCAGAGGATCACCGTTCACAGATAGCCTCAGCTATTTAGTGAGGTGTTCCACAACTTAGTGAGACCCTGTTTCAAAAATAAAGAATAAAAAAATAGGGAAGGGACTGTAGCTTGGAGGTCAAATGCCCCTGGGTTCCATCCCCAAACTTGCAAAAAAAAATTTATAATTCACCCTTATGTTGTCGACAAGAACAAACATCTTACAGGTAAGGATACACACTACAGGTGAAGGGCTGGAGCAAGGTAACCCCATGCTAATGGAACTTAGAGACAAAAATCCAAAGGCAAGCTGGGTGTGGTGGCACATGCTTGTAATCCCAGCATTCAGGAGGCGGGGACAGGAGGATCCTGGTTCGCAGACAGCATCAGCTAAGTAGTGAGGCTCTTTGCAACTCAGTGAGACCCTATTTTAAAATAAAGAATAAAAAAATAGGGCTGGGGGTGTAGCTCAGAGGTTGAATGCCCCTGGGTTTCATCCCCAGTACTACAAAAAGAAAAAACATCTAAAGGCATAAGAAATTAAAAAGAGGATTAATATGTGACATTACATTAATCTGAAAAGCTTCTGTGAAGCAAACTATTAAGAACATCAAGAGAAAAACAACAGAATAGAGAATATTTTTGCCAGATACTCCTCTGATAGAAGACCTAACCTCAAGTATAATGGAAATTAATAAAAACATAAACAATAACAAATGATGGTGAGAATATATGACCTCTGATACACTGTTGGTGGTACTGCAAATTAGTGTGACTACTTTGGAAAATAGTGTGGAGGATTTTCAGAAGAATAGGAATGAAACTACCATATGACAGAGCTCTATCACTCCTGGGTATCTACCCAAAAGAATGAAAAATAAACCACCAGATTAATGCATGGATATCTACGTTTATAGCTGCAAAATTCACAATTGGCAAGCTATGGGACCAGAAAGAGGTCCATCAATAGGTAAATGAATTACAAATCCATGGGATATGTACACAAAGGAACTTTCTCAGCCATAAAAAAGAACAAAAATATGTAATTTGCAGAAAAATGAATGAAGCTGGAGAACATTATACTAAGCAAAATTATTTAGTCAAAAATTGTGAAAGGTCAAATGTTCTTCCTCATATTCAGAAGCAAAGAAGAAACTGGGACATAGAAGAAACTCCAGACAAAGAAGAGAAACATTAGTTGATTGAAGAAATACACTTAGGAGCTGGGCGTGGTGGCGCACGCTTATGATCCCAGCTTTCGGGAGGCTGAGGATTGCGGTTTGCAGACAGCTTCAGCTACTTAGTGAGGCCCTCCGCAACTTAGTGAGACCCTGTCTCAAAATGAAGAATAAAAAATAGGGCAGGAGGTGTAACTCAGAGGTCAAATGCCCCTGGGTTCCACCCCAGACCCGCCAAAAGGAGGAGGAGGAGGAGGAGGAGGAGGAGGAGGAGGAGGAGGAGGAGGAGGAGGAGACTTAGCTGAGGGAGATGGAGAGGGGAAGAGGCAAACACCTCAACGTCATGATGAACATACAAAAAATATTAAATCCAATCACTGTGCTAAGGATTGGAAGAAAAAGAGGGAGAGGAAATAGAATAGGAACTGGAGGAGGTCTCAATAAATATTGTGTGCATGCATGGCTCTATCACCCTGAACTTCATCAAGATGAATGATTGTACAATGAACTAATAAAACATTTTTAAATCAATGCAAAAGAATACATAATGTATAATTTCAATTATATAATAGTATTGAGATGGCAAAATTATAGAAATGAAGGAAAGAGGGTACAAAAATGTGGCCTGTGGTTGTAAAGGGGCAAAATGAAAGACCACTTTTGTGATAGAATGACCTGTTTTGCATCTTGATTATTGTGGTGGGTATAAGAAACTACTATTTGCATGTGAATGTTATATATAGCTAAATATAAATACTTTATTGCATATAATCATATGCACACAGGAGTCACTATAAAATTGCTGAAATCTACATAATATACATAGATTTTATCATTGTCAGTTACTTTTTTGTGACAGTATGCTATTAATTTGCAAGATGCTGTGATGGGAAAAACTAACTCATGTAAGTTTTCTCTATTATGTCTTCTTACTGCAAATAAATTTATAATTATCTCAAGATAAAATGTTTGTTTAAAATAGCACAACAGCCGGGCGTGGTGGCACACATTTGTAATTCCCGCACTTGGGAGGCAGAGACAGGAGGATTGCGCAGGTTCGAAGCCAGCTGCTCTGGCTTAAGAGATCCTGTTTCCAAATAAAAAGTATAAAATAGGTCTGGGAGTGTAGCCCAGAGGTAGAAGGGCTTCCAGGAACCCCAGTACCACCAAAAATAAAAAATAGAAATAAACCTAGCACAACAGTAAATTGTGTTGAAGTATACTTTATCATAAATTGAACATTATAAGACAAAAACAATCCTAGGTGTTTTGTGTACAATTAGTATAAAGATACACTAGATTGAAACACAGATGATAAAAAAGGACCTAAATTTTATTCTGGAATTGTGGTTTACATGGCACAAAGCTTAAATATTAATATTGTATTTTTTCTTCTTTCCTTTAGAAAGAAATAGTAAAGTATCAAAAAATTTTAGATAAAAGGAATCCAAAACTATACCAATAATTTATGAGTTCCAGTTCAAATATCAGACTTTCTGGTCTTCCATGACCAGTCACCTATTTAGTATATTTCAATTTTTATGTGTACCCTGTCATTTCCAAAAATTATTTTTATACATATTCATGTATAGATTTTTTGTACCCATTTGAATCCTTAATTATAATTTTCTTGTGGAAGACCTATATATTTCTTCATCCCTAACAATGAGAACAGAGCTGAAAATAAAATTCATTCAATTAATATGTGTTGAATGAATAATAAATAAGCAAGTAAACACAGAAGATAAAGGATGTATATGCTATACAAAGGAAAGCAGGTTCCTTCATCCATTTATTCATCAATTATTAATTGACTACTTAGTGCTACCTGGCATAATAAGAGGCATAGTAGTCTAATTAGGAGATAAAAACCAATACTGCTATATCTTCTAAGAAAAAATTTCTGTCTTATAAATCTATATAATAAATATTAGATGCCTGCTATGTGCCAGTGCTGCTCTAGAGCCTTAAGATACAACTTTGAAGATAAATCCTCTTTCTTCTTAAATTTTACATCTTATTGAGTCTAATATAAGAACCAGGGGTTTAGTGGACCTAAAGTCTCACTAATAGATTGGACATTGGCTTTGATCGAAAAAATAAGTACAAATAATGTAAAATGAGAGGCTTTGAAATGGAGTCATTTTTGTTGCATTGTGAGGTATCAAATGCTTTGGAGGTGCTTTCCTCTGTAAATTGTTGAACTGAATGGACCATCAATAGTGTTAGCCTTACTATAAAGGATCATATCCTATTTCTCAAAGTCTGAGATTTTGCCAGTGAATCTCAGTAGTGTGATTCGATTTCTCACTCTGCTACCTGATCATCATATGTACACAGGCACTCACACAAAAGGCAGCCATTTCTCAGTGCAGGCTTACATGCTCCTCATCACACAGGGAAGAAAATTTCATAAAGCACATAATTTAGATTTAAAACTTTCTGCTCAGTAATGATATTTGTGGCAAAACAAGTTATATGACTTCACTTAAATTATTAAAAAATTAAAAGAAAATGATTCCCTGATACACCCAGAAAGAAAATGATCAAAATATTTGTAGATGATTTTGATGAATACTAAGCTCTTAAAAGTGAGAAACTTTTATATAATAGAAATATTTTTAACTTGGTAATTACATATTTAAAAACTCCATAATTGGTTCATGCCTATTTAAACTTGTATCAAAATTTGAAAATAAATATAAATGCTTTATTTAAAGATTTTTAAAATTTTTGATTTAAAATGGCACATTATTTTCAGAGTATAACACCAGAGAGAGAGAGAGAGAGAGAGAGAGAGAGAGAGAGGGAGAGAGAGAGAGAGAATGAGAGAGAATATCACATAACAGCTTTTTATTTTATTGTAATTTTCTACTGATTTTCATATTCAGATAATTTCAACCTTTCCAGAAGTGGATACAAACTCCAACATAGTAATCATTGTCATTTTAAAGAGGTCTTATTGTTTTATTGACACAATGAAAAACATAGGAAAAACATGATGAGATTGAGCAAAGAACATGAACAGAAGGTTTAGAAGAAAGGGAATAAAACTTAGATGAGCAAAGAGATTTCTAGTGGTAAGGTGTAGATCACTAGTGTGTCTTTCTCATTTTGACATTTACTTTATTACCCATTTTACTCCAATAATTTTTTTATTCTTCAATAATTTTGGGGGGTACAGGGTTTTAAGATAGGGCCTAAGTAAAATCCTATCACATTTGTTTTACCTACTTCAGATTTTTCAGGACCGTGAAAGTTGAATTTTAAACTGGTTGCAGCTTTTCCTTCTTTATCTTCCCTAAAAAGGTCAGGTTATCTCCTGAGCAGAGTTGGCAAACTTTTCTTATTCAGAATTCTACTTAGTTTAGAAATTTATTTATTTTTGCCAGTTGAATACCAAACCTTTAATTATTAAAAAAAAATGAGAAAAAAGGCATTACTTAAAAAGTATGTCTAAAGAAGGAGGAGGAGGAGGAAGAGGAGGAGGAGGAGGAGGAGGAGAAGGAGGAAGGGAAGGGAGGGAGGAAGAAAGGAAGGAAATAAATGGTGATAGAGAAAAAAAGAAAAAGAAAACTAAACTTTAAAAAGATAA
Organism: Muscardinus avellanarius; assembly: GCF_963383645.1. NCBI lineage: Eukaryota > Metazoa > Chordata > Mammalia > Rodentia > Gliridae > Muscardinus > Muscardinus avellanarius. The sequence continues at coordinate 88,706,816 of NC_137787.1, read as the reverse complement.
CTACAACTTTAGTGGGACTTTGAGAAGTATGACATTGTTGACAGTGTGAGCTGAAGTAAAAATCAAGAAAGATAAAACTTTAAATACTACTTTGTCTGTAATTTCCAGAGAAACAAAATGGCAAACATAAGAGTAAAACAATATGCCTAACTTGCATGCTTTGCTTACTACTTAAACTTTTTTAGGCTTAAAAAGTGATCTAAGAGGTAAATTTTGAAAGAATCTCAGGTTAGTTTTTGTTTTGTTTTGTTGTATTTATTTTTTGTTTGTTTGAGATTAAGTAACTTACAGCCAATAGATTTTTTTTAATGTTCTTTGCTTTATTTAGCCAAGTAATGGAGAATGAATATTCTTAATTTTTTTAAAATGTGGAGCTTGAACACAGTTTGTCTTGAAAAATATATGAAAATGAGACTCTTAAAAGATAAAATTCGCCAGGCGTGGTGGCGCACACTTGTAATCCCTGCGCGTGGGAGGTGGAGACAGGAGGATCATGCAGGTTTGAAGCCAGCCGCGCTGGTTTAAGAGACCCTGTTTCCAAATAAAAATATTAAAAATAGGTGTTTGGGAGTGTAACCCGAAGGTAGAAGGATTTCCAGGAACCCCAGTACCACCAAAAAAAAAAAAAAAAAAAAAAAGATAAAATTCTATGTCTTTAGTTCTTCTATCCCATTTTTCCTATATTCATTTTTCTTTCCTTCTCTTTCTTTGTTTTCCTTATTTAGTTAAGCATAGAAATAAAGAATAATCAAAATTTAAATTTCACTTATAATAGTATACAAAGGTACAATATTTTCTTCTTCAAAACCAAAACAGTAAATGTATTTGTTTAATCTATTATATTCTGTCCTAAATAAACTATTTGAGCTCTAATATTTATTTATGTAACAAATTTATCTATTGAAAAATATGGCTCTAAACATTTTATTTATATATTAGTAATATAATTAAATGTTATATTACTACTAGATATATCACTAAGAATATCAGCATAGATAAGTTGGTACCTAGACTCAAGACTAGAAAAAAATACAGCAGAATACTTTAGGCAAGCATATAAACACAAATACATAAAATTTGTATGCTGTTAACATCTGAGTAGTATATTAATCTTTCCTCAAAAATAACTCAGTAGATACAACAAAGGGTGATTGATAGATTAAATGAAGGAAAGATTAATGTTCTCAATTGAAATTGAATTGAAATTGATTAAATGATGAGATAACTTGAAAATTATATAATAAATGTTTTCTATATAATATATAATGTACATATATGTATGTGTATGTATATGTATGTATATATACATGTATATAATATATATTTATATATAATCATACATATGTATATAATTTGTATGTGTGTGTGTGTGTGGCTCTGGAAATTGAACCCAAGGACACTCTATATTTATGCTGCACTCCCAGCCCTATTTTATTTTTTAACTTGAACCAGAATGTCACTAAGTTGAGCAGGGCCTCACTAAATTCCTGAGGCTAGTTGTGAACCTAAAATATCCCTGTCCCTGACTCCAAAGTAAGTAGGATTACAATGTGCAACATCATGCCCTGCTATTTTTCAGATTTTTTAGATCTAAAAAAATGCAGGAGAAGAGAGGTGAAAAGTAACCTGTAATAAGGTATTACAGTCAGAAAAAAATCAATTAAATCAAATTGAAAATATAATGTAAAATTGATGATTTACTACCTCGAGAAGGAAAACAAAAACAAAAAAAAATTGTGAAGCCATGAAATTTTGTTTTCATCTTATTTCCTTTCAAAGAATATACAAAGCACTTTTCTAAAAAATTGAGTTTTCTTAGCCTACCTTCCTTCACACCAGATGGACCTCAAATCTGACTTGTGGTCCTTCCCCTGAGTCTCCCTTTCACCAAAGCAAGGGGGCCTTTGGGCAGTTTGCTTTGGATCTGGTAATCTACTGGGGCAGATTATGTTCACACTCTCACCTCCTCTTCCTTTTCACTTGTCTTGACTATGTTAGACTGACTATTTCTTGACTTGATCCACATGCATGCCTTCCTTCTGTGATCAATATCTTGGTGTCTCTAGACATAGACTTCCTATTTTTCTTTTACTGTGTCAATCAGGGTACCAGCAGGAGAAAGACATTTACATTGGATAATTTAAAGAGCTTTTGTTTTAAACAAATAGTGCATTGACGAATATATCATAGCAGTTTATGGAACCACAGGGGAGAATGCAGAGATAGCACAGGATACAGACTCCTACCCTTATCCCAAAAGGAAGTGTTACTAAATCCCAGAAAGAAGTAGGCAAGCTTGCTAGAAGAAAAATAGAAACACCCATTCTCTTCTCTCCCTCAGTTTCTTGTTCATGCTTCCCCATTGGTCAAACCTAACTCAGAAGCACAGAGAAAGAAATGAGCATTGATTTATTCCATAGTATAGAAGAGCCTCCAGTAATCATTTGGAAATAGAAATGAGATTGATTCCAATCATTAGTATCCCTACCATTTTTTGGCTTATAAAGAATGTCTGTTGGTTTATAGGTATCAGTACTTAAGGGAACATGTTTCCTTTGAGCTGAAATATCATAATAATCTACTTCTTCTTGTGCCAATACAATCTGCACAACTATCTATAAACCAGTATCAAATTTTATATTCCCTAGTTAGCTCATTCCACAAATACAGGGGCATAAATTGAGGTAGAACAAGTAATGGAATAAAAATAGCTAACATTAGAAAATTACTCACCTAACAACTCAGCTTACCTGGAGATTTAGAATAGGTGACTATATACTACAGATTCAAACAGCTAATGGTTGCTAAACAGTAAACCAGATAAAATGCTTGAACAATAAGCCTAAACTGAGACTCTTCTAAGCAAAAGGAGATATATAGTCTTTCTACTCATGAAACATTTTACATAGTGATGGATCTCTGGTAGACAAACTGCATTTATGGGTTGTAAATCATAACAAGTATTCATGATGGACAGTTCAGGTCATAGAGTTATTTGGTGTCTTATGGCCGAGTGTTAAATTGCACTGAGATTTAACAAGCAAGCAGAAACTTTCCGAAAATAGGAATGGTTGTTTTACAAAGCAGTCATAGTATACATAAAATTTTAGGGCCTTTAAACTGTTTTATCTGGGCTTGTGTTAGGCTTAGTATAGTGTTCCATTATGTACAAACATATCATAAAATGCTTGTTCTGACAGATCATCAAAATAAAGTGGCAGAATATACTTGAACTACATTCTAGACCAGCTGGATAACCTTCTCTTTGTCTGTGTTTCACTTCATAGTGGCAGCTTTAAAGCTCATAGTGTCTCTCCCAAACCCACTAAGCACTGTATTTCTTAGAAATAGACCTGATGTACATATACAGATTTATCAATACCAATCACAATGTCCTGCATAGAAAGATGGGTAGGAAGAGGGATGGGGTGGGAACTTGGGAGAGCTCACCAAGTGCTTTGTGCATAAATGACTTTAACACTCTGAACTTCATCGTCTTGCATGATTAAAATGCACTAATAAATAAATAAATATATATAAATAAATAAATAAATGAAATGGTCTGGGGGGGGGTGTAGCTCTGAGATAGAATGCCCCTAGGTTCAATTCCCAGCACCAATAAATAAGTTAGTCAGTTTCATGAAAGAAAAAAAAAACACTATGAAATGTAAGATTCAGAGATATCCAGAAAGAAAGAAAGAAAGAAAGAAAGAAAGAAAGAAAGAAAGAAAGAAAGAAAGAAAGAAAGGATAGAGTATGTCTGAGGTTCAGCAGTATATTTTCTTTTTGTAGCAAATACTCCAATATAACCAAGACAACTGTATGCCAAGCCCTCACGATGTGTTATGCTGGTTCTATAATATTGCTATTATAAAATTTGCTGCTATGTTCATGGATATGCACATATCGCTGTAATATTCTGACTTCAATAGTTTTGAAAAAAATCTCAGGAGCACTAGTATGGCATTGCATGGTGGTTCCATTACCAATCTTCTGAGAAACCTCCACACTGACTCCATAGTGGCTATACTAGTTTGCAGTCTCAGAACAGTGTATTAGAATTTTTATTTCCCTATATACTCACCAGAATTTATTATTATTTGTGTTTTTGATGATTGACATTCTAACTGGAGTTAGATGGAATCAGTTTTGATTTGCATTTCCCTGATTGATAATGATGTTGAACATTTTCTTATATACTTATTGTTCATTTGTATTTCGTCTTTTAAGTTCAATTGTCCACTTGTTGAATGGGTTTTTTTTTGGTGTTAAGATTTTAAACTCTTTGTATATTCTAGATATTACTCCTTTTTCAGATGAATAGGTGGCAGATATACTCCCATTTTTAGGCTCTTTGTAGACTCTTGATGGAAAGTTTCCTTTGCCGCACAGAAGATTTTTAATTTACTGATATCCTATTTATTAAAACTTATTTTAATTTATTTAGCTTTCAATATTTTATTGAAGAAGTTTTTTACTGGTATTTAAATGCTGGAAGATTGGTCTGAGGCCCTCTTTTAACAGTTTTAAAATTTCTGGAATAACTTCTAGGTTTTTGACCCATCTTTAGTTGACTGGAACCAGCCTAGTTATCCATCAATAAATGAATGGATCACAAAATTATCATCTGCAGATAAGTGGATGGAATTTGAAAATATTAGGCTAAGAGATATTTGACAGCCTCAAAAAAATGAATAAATGTATGTTTTCCCTTATAGGCAGGAGCTAGATAGAAATTCAGAGATGAGGGTAACAACATGTAGAGGAGTAGAGACTCCAGTGGAGTTTATAGAGGAGATTTACAAAAGGGATGAGAGGGGATAGTGAGATAAAGAATGTAACAGTTGAAATGATTATATATATATATATTACCAATTCTAATCTCATAGCCATATATGAGGAGGGAGTCAGGAAAGAACAGGAAAGAAATACTCCAAGAGTTTGTGCACATGTTTCTATCACTCTATACTCCTAATATAATGTATAATGACAATGTACCAAATACAAGATTTTTTTTTAGAAAAGAATAGGCAATAGCTTTTATGTTTATAGATTTTATTACAATGTGAGATCATACAGTAAATGGTTTCACTAAACCTCTTCAAGTTCAGGCTCTTCTTTCAAGACTGGAAGGATGTATATAGAAACCTCATGTACTAGGTGCAAGCACCAAGACCCAGGGAAGATGCACTCGATTAGCTGGATAATTAAATGGACAAAATTATCCTTCAAGCACAATATATTCCCAAAAATCAAATCAAGTGTCCTTAACTCTTTATTGAACAAAAACACAACTATTTCTTCAAAACTGACAATTTTTTAAACAAAAGTTGGCATTAAGAGAGACTACAAAGGCATAAAAACTAAATGTAGTCTTAATCTGGATCTTTAGTCTTGAACTAGAACTTATGCATAAATAAAACATATACTATAAAAGACATTATATGTCAACTGAAAACATTGAAATATAAATAATAATTATAGATCATTTTAAAGAGTATTATGCTCTTTAATTTTCTTTACTTTTTTTCTTTATGGTAATAAGAACTGTGCCCAGGGGGCATTTTATCTCTGAGCTGCACCCTCATCCCTATTTTTATTTTTATTTATTTTGTGTGTGTGTGTGTGATACTGGGGGTGGAACCCAGGGACTTTTTCTACCTCAGGGCTATACTCCCAGACCTATTTTATACTTTATTTGGAAACAAGGTCTCACTAAGTTGCTGAGAGCCTCACTAAGTAGCTGAGTCTGGCTTTGAACTTGTGCAATCTTCCTGTCTCAGTCTCCCAAGAGCTGGAATTACTACCATGTGCCACCATGCCCAGCCCTATTTTTATTTTTATTTTTTATTTTATTTATTTATTTATGGTGGTACTGGGGTTCCTGGAAACCCTTCTACCTCCGGGCTACACTCCCAGACCTATTTTATATTTTTATTTGGAAACAGGGACTCTTAAGCCAGCGAGGCTGGCTTCGAACCTGCGTGATCCTCATGTCTCCTTCTCCCAAATGTGGAGATTATAAGCATGTGCCACCACGCCCGGCCCTATTTTTATTTTTTACAAGGTTTTTGTTGCAGGGGATAGGTTGGGGGGGAAAGGTGTGTGATGTGAAATAATCCCCCACCACCACCAGACACACAGAGACAAACAAAAAAACCGTGGATTCTTGTCCTAAGCTAAGAATAAGTATTCATCGCTTGGACAGCTGCTGCAGATTTAAAGAAGTTTATTAAAAAGATAGAAATATAGAGATAGTTACAGCCCTGTGCCGGAGCAGACACAGGGGGGCAATTCGAACGAAAATGCCAACAAACTCCAGTTTCCTGAATTTTTATCCTGTCTAAGTCCAGCAGATCCCTTTGATTTTTGGAGATCATGTTACACCTTATGGCCAGCCCCGGCTCTGCTTCTGTTATCTCTCCAGCTGGGTTTATGGCCTGAAAGGGGGGAAAACATCTCTGTCTCCAAACACAGGCCCAGATTTATGGCCTGAGAGGTAGGCATCTCTGTCTTCAAACACAGGCTTTTACATTTCGTCTTTTCCCCCACAATGTGTTAAATTGTTCTTAGGAATGCAAGGACATGTTGGCTAACCCTGGCTTTCTTAGTAAAGACGATATGTTTCAAGGTTGGACATCTTTCCCAGGACTGATACATTAATACTTTTTAAACTCTCTTCTCAATACCAGTACAGTTTTGCTAAATTTCAACAGGCCTCACTAAATTGCTGAGGCTAGCCTTGAAACTATTATCCTTCTCTCTCAGCCTCCCAAGTACTAAAATTACAGACATGTAACATCATGGTACCTGGTTCTCCATTCTCTGTAGCAAAACCATCTCATTCATTCAGTAATCAAGACTATATGTGATCTATTGCTTACCAGGTCTTATCAACATCATTAGCATGATGCCCTAGCTCTTAATAGTAAAATTATTATGTTGTCTTATATAATATAATAATTTTCAAGGTCCAGATACTTAACAGGTGCAGTACTGAGACAAAGTAATGAAAGTGCACTACTATTATTTGCTATTGTCATTTATTCAGGTGACTGGTTACGAGCTTTAGAGTTCTTGTATAAGAACTGACCCAATTGTGCCTTGAGTAGCTGAAGCATTGCATCTGCAATTCTTCATTAGGGAATCCCTAAAGTTGCTTAGATGTCAAGCTTGTCTCTTGCTACTATGCCCTTGTGCCCTGTTGGGAGTCTCACCTACCTGTGCTCTGCACATAAGTCTTATTTAGCTTTTGTCACCCTCAGATCCAACATTTTCATTAAAATCAGGAATCTTCTACCAACATCCACATTTTCCACATTCATTCTCTATCTCTGTCTCTGTCTCTGTCTCTGTCTCTGTCTCTCTGTCTCTGTCTCTGTCTCTCTCATTGGTACTAGGGATTGAATCTAGGAAAATTCTATTCCTGAGCAAAACGCCTAACTCTATGTTATTTATTACTTTGAAACAGAATCTTAATAAGTTGCTGAGGCTGTCCTAGAACCTGCACTCCTCCTGTCTCAGCCTTCCAAGTACTGGGATTATAGGCTTGTGCCACCATACCCTGCTTTCCACTTTCCATTTTAAACTTCAAAGATCAAGCATGTTTCAAGAATGTTGGTGGTCTACTCACATGATATCCTAATAAAATAAGTTTCTTCTTAGGGACATAGAGTGCTATGGAATGAACACACATGATAAATCTTCTCAAAGTTAATCATATAAATCTGTCCAGAATAGCATGGAATGTCAGGCATCTCAACTTCATTCAGCATGGGCCACCTGTGGGAATCAGGTTCCACAGGGCTTGCACACTGAATCTGGAGCTGCAAATTCAGCCCAATCTGAAAGTAAATTCCTCTTTTTCTGATGGCTCGCTTCTTTTACACATGTCCACTTAAACTTTTCTCATATATATGAGAACTTTTCTAATTCTTCCTGTGAACAACTCTTCTGAAGCTCAATTTAGTAACTGGGCTTTATGGCATGTTAAACATTGATTGGCGTTTTATATCTAAAGGAACAGTAAGGATGGAACACGAGGAAATTTTAGATCATTTTAAAGGGTATATTTCAAGCAAAAATTAGAATCAAGAATTTCTGTGCAATAGCCAGGCTTCATTAGACAAACAGAAGATACTTTTGCTGGCACAGATTTCTCAGTTAAGTTTTGGACTTAGCATATGTTTGCACATCAGAATTCTCTTGATTCCTGCCAGCTTTTTTTCTAAGTGCTATCCTTAATTTTCACCCAATGAGTGAATTTGATCTCTGTTGTATTATTTTCCTTCAAAATTAGCTCTTGTGCCTGATTTCTTACTACCCCATTGCCAGTAATACACGATACATGAAAGTATTTTAGAGAGGTCTTAGAATATTAAGTTTTCTACTGTTTTCTGAAACTAAGTCAATGAGGTAATAAGTCTGTTCCTTAGCATGATCCAATCTTTCTAGAATGTATACATAGATCAAAACATCATCACATACCCCATAATTATACACAATTATGCTTTGCCACTTAAAAATAAGTAAAAACCATTTAAACAACTGAAAAAGAAACATACCCAAAGAGCAGAATACATACAGATAATGAAGTGATTAAATAGCATGTTCATAAAAAGCAAAAGCTAAAATTTTATTATACAGCTAGATAAATACTACAAGAATATAAGATATATCTCGCAATGATCTTACTTCAAGATTTATCTTATTAGGAAATATAACTGCTAACTGGCTATACATGTTTCCAGAGTTTTAGAGGAATTGGTACAGGGAGGCCAGTGGGTGGTATAGTGGGATGAACGGTCTAAACCTACCTGAGCATCAAGCATAGGTAATCCGTATTTAGGCTCCATCCCTGTTACTCCTATACTTCTGCATCTGCAAGATTCTTTTAAAAATCCCTGAATTACAATATAGATAATATTCATAGGAAATTTGTGAGCATGTGCAAAAAAGATTTTTTTCAAGTGAACTTCTCTGATCTACCTTTCTTCATCAGCTTACTTTCCATCTCACATTTTGTGTCTTCAACTTTGTCAGGATGATATAATCTTATCGCAATCAGTAACTGATTGCAGTAGGTTTCCACCTCCTCTTCAAGGGCCTGGCAATTGCCCTTTGTCTGTTTTCTCCAGTTAAAGATAATGACCCAGATCAGCCACCAACCTCACTGGATTTTACAATGTGACCTCCCCTGATTTCACCAACACTGATTTCCTCTGATTTCATAAACCCAGATTCACAGGTTTTGTAGCCCCATGTCCTACAAATAGTACTCCAACGTTTTCCTTGCTGCTGATGTCATTTTGACCACAGCCAATTAATGACAGAAATTCTAACAAAATTTTTGCTCCTCGATTCTTGTCTGGCCTGGTTCCTCTCAGAGTTTGACCTAACAATTTTTTTTTTACATTTTTCACAAAATGTCAAAGGTGACCTGAGTCCCCCTACTTAAAACTCTTCTTGTGCTTCTTCTTGGCCTCAAAATGCCTATTTTATAACACTTGCTATTAGATGTAATTTTTTTTTTTTTTTTTTTTTGTGTGTGTGTGTGTGTGTGTGTGTGTGTGTGTGTGTGTGTGGTACTGGGGTTCCTGGAAGCCCTTCTACCTCCGGGCTACACTCCCAGACCTATTTCCTATTTTTACATATTTATTTGGAAACAGGGTCTCCTAAGCCAGCACGCGCGGTGGCTTCGAACCTGCGAGAATCTCCTGTCTCTGCCTCCCAAGCGCGGGGATTACAAGCGTGCACCACCACGCCCGGCAAGGAAACAGGGTCTCTTAAGCCAGCGTGGCTGGCTGGCTGCACGATCGATCCTCCTGTCTCCACCTCCCCAAGCGCGGGGAATACCTCCCAAGCGCGGGGATTACAAGCATGTGCCACCACGCCCGGCAATATTATTAGATGTCATCTAACTGCATATCCTGATGGACAGACACAGCCTGTGACTCCATTTTATAAAGTTTGATTGGAACACAGTTGTGCTTACTCACTCAGGTACTACCTAACACTGTTTTCATACTACACAGACATAAATAACAAAATTCATCATATTTACTATTTTCCCTTTAAAGAATATTTACTAATCCTTGCCCTATATTGCTAGGCATTTGCCTATATTTCCATCCTATTCTTTATTCACTAAATTCTAACTCTGTTAGCACTCTTATCATTATTAGAAATTATGAATTCTTTTCTCCTGTGAGTACAACAAACATCTCTGCCCTCATAATATACAATGAGTTGGACTCTTACATGACATATTCCAACTTTACCTTAAAGTGATCTTTTCAAATGAGTCTTAATAAAATTTCTCAATTAGAGTCTCTCTTTCATTCTCTCAGTCTTTCTCTTCATAGTACTTATTATAACTTGTAGTCACCTTTCAATTGTTGACATCTGATATATTTGTCTTGTCAAATATCTACCAATTAATCTGCCTTCTAATATTATTTTTATTTTTGAAATAATTGTATACCCCAAAGAAGTTGCCAATATAGTGTCAGCCCTAATGTACCCTTTACCCACTTTCTCACAGTGCTTATATCTTACATAACCATAATTATCAAAATGAAAAATCATAACATCGGAAAACCATACAACGCATATAGAACTGTGGCATTTTAATTTGTGTGGATATTTTTGTAATGACCACTGCTATCAATATACAGAGCTATTTTATCACTACAATAATCTCCTTCATGACACTGCTTTAGAGTTGCAGCTCCTGTTCTCATACTATCCACAACTCATGTCAATAGGTCACCATTTCTATAATTTTTAAATCTACCTTATTTTTGACAAATCCATATTTATTTCCATATGTCTCCTCTACCAGAACTTAAGCTCCAAACAGGCGGAGACATACTTAACTTATTCACTGTTTTACTATAATTTCTAAATCGTCTAGAGTCAAAAACTGGTTTTTTGGGAGGTTATCTGATAGACTTCTGAATTCAAAGTCAGGGCTGTATTTGAAAACAGTATTTTTATTAAAGAGAAACTCAATCAATTCAATGTCCTGCCAACATTTCAATAACAGCTTCTCTATTAATAAATACTCTATATTATTTACTAACAATAGGCTAGACAATTTATGTGATAATGCTGATCAATGTACTGAAAAATGCATCATAAATGAAACATAAAACTTAAGGAAGCAACTATATCAATATGCAGAGAGAATCATAATGCTTTATAAGACAACTATCATGTTGCAGTGTTTGGGAAACATTATTCATTGTAAAACTTGCACACACTTTTTGAATAGCCATGTAAAATTAACAGCTGGAGCTAGTTTCAGAATCATTTACCATCTAGTCTTGTCTCATGAACAATTGCTCCAAATGCATTGACTTGATTTTTAAAAGAGCTGCTGACAACTTTGTGAAGACCTTGAAAAGTATTTTATTCATAAATAATTATCCTAGGACTGTATGTGATGTCTGTGTTTATTTTATCTCTCTTTTATTGACAATGCATTTTTTGTTTCAATTGTCAACTTTAGAAACATTTTTCGTTTTTGGAAAAGAGATTGGCAACATAGCAGCCTCTTTAGCAGTTAAAACTTCTGCCCAGTCTCTGGCTTGTCTCCTGACACCATCTTTTGTGTCTGGAATAGGGAGATTCAAAATTGGAGTGATTTTAACATTTTACACAGTGAGGAGGTGGAAAAGGATGCCCATTGTGTTTCACCGACCATTAATTCTATTCAAAGTTTATCCTGCATGTATAAAGCACCTGTTGACGTATCCCAAGTATTATTTACAAATTCAATTTGTTGTGAAATGTTTACTTCTCACTATAATCCTGGGGAAGATGAAACTAAAATCCTCATAAGCACATGGGTTATGAACCAGTTCCTTTATGTGTTGGGGCAGGGGTGATGGGGAATGTCACAAAACAGGATTAAAAGATCCCAGAATAACTCTATATCCTTGAAGAAATAATTAATTTTCTCTAACTTAAATAATAAATCAAATTATAAAAATGTTTTGGATGGAAGCATATTTTCTAAGAAAAAATTGGTAACATTTCTTTTGCACATAGTTCTACTTATAAAATTTCAACAAATACATGTAAAGAAAAAAATTTACTTAGGATACTATCGTAAAGATTAGGATAAGAGTTATAGGAAAGCAAATCCATCAAAACTTTATGAAAACAGCTTAAATATAAAGTAGGACTGTGCATAAGTCATACCTTTAGAAAACATAATAGTACTGATTTCATTGTCATCTATTAATCATTTATAATAAAAGCAAAAGCATTATAAAATATGTATTAAATACCATTAGGTAATGTTGCTATTACCATTTCTTTTGAATATATGATTAAGTCTTAGGGAGATTTATAAGCCCTATTATTTTTTCCCAATGTGTTCTTAATAAAATCTCATATTTGTTCTGATGATATATCTGGACAAATGTCTGGAAGGATCTAAAACTAAAAGATGGTAAGAAAGACGACTGAAAAACAAATTATATATTTTAATGTGTTTCTGAATTCATACCACTGAAATAGAGAAATTTATTTAATTGTTCTAAAGTTTTTTTTATCATGGCTTTTGTTTTATTTAATGATTTATAAATAGAGTAATGTTTAGAACAGCAGAAATGAATAACACTATGATGCTTAACTCTGATGCTTTCACATTCCAGTGGCAACATCAAATTTACTTTTTTGTACTTTCATTTGTACATTATGGTCCTACATCATAATGCAGCTCACAGTGATAGCGACATACATGGACACAACACTTGGTGGGCCTTCCCTGGGCTTCCTCCTCACTTCCCCTTACTCTCATTGAGACTGACATTGGTATTCTCATATATGTACTGTCAATGGAAGTGATTTCTTCATAGATTCTCCCTCTCTCTGCTTCCATTCCCTAAACTACCTCCCTAGCTCCACTGGATGTTCTCCTCCATTATCTGAAGTTTCTTGGGTATATTGATTACTCTCTAGCTTCTGCATATGAGGAAAAAACATATGACCTTTCACTTTTTGTGACTGGCTTCTCTCTCTTAATATACTATTCTCCACATTCATCCATTTTCCAATAAATAATATAATTTTTTCCTCTTTATTACTGAGTAAAATTTCATTGTATGCATATCCCATAATTTGGTAATCCATTCATTGATTTATGGACCCTTAGTTTGGATTCACAATCTGGCTACTGTGAATTGTGCTAATTTAAACATAGATATGCATGTATTACTATAATATTCATATTTCACTCCCTTTGGGAAGACAGAAAGGAATATTATAGCTGAATTTTATGATGGACCCATTCCCAATTTTCTGAGGAATCATCAACTAATCTACATATCAGCTGTACTAATTTGCAAACCTACAAATATTGTAGAAGAGTTCCTATTTTTCCACATTCTTGCAGCATTTATGGTTGTTTGATTTCTTGATGATTGCCATTCTGATTGAAGTTAGATAAAATCTCATTGTAGCTTAAATGTCCATCTCCCTTGTTGCTAATGATGTTGAAGTTTTTCATGTATTTATTGTATGTTCATATATCTTCTTTTGTGAAGTATCTATTTAGTTTAATTTACCATTTCTTGATTGTGTTATTTGTTTTTTTCAGTATTAAGTCTTTTAAGTACTTTGTATAATCTGTATATTAGTCCTCTGTCAGAGAAGTAGCTGGCAAAGCTTTCCCATTCTGTAGGCTATTTTGACTTTCAGTGGTTTCCTTTGATGAACAGAACATTTTTTAGTTTAATTTCATCTCATTTATAATTTTTTGTTTTAATTTCCTGATCTTTGGGGGCCTTATTAAAAAAGTGTATACCTGTGCCTATATGATGGGATGTTAAACTTATACCCTCGTCTATTAATTTCAAGATCTTACATCTATTTTATAAGTCTTTGATCTATCTTGAGTTGGCTCTTGTGCAGGATGAGAGGTAGAGATTTAATTTCACTTTTCTATAAATGTAAAAACCCATTTTCCCAACACAATTTGTTGAAAAGGCTATCTTGTCTCCAAAATATATGTTTGGCATTTTTGCCGAAAATTAATTAGCTATATGTGTGTGGGTTTGTTTCTGTAGCTTCTATTCTGTTACACTGTTCTATGTGTCTGCTTTTGTGCTCCTTTTTTAACTCTGTAGTATAATTTTAAGTCAGGAATTGTATGCTTTCTGCATAGTTCTTATTGCTGAAATTTCTTTCTTTTGTAGCTCCATATAAAATTTATGACTGATTTTTTTAGGTCTTAAAATATAAGTATAGCCGGGTGTAGTGGCACACTCTTGTAATCTCTGCACTTGGGAGGCAAAGACAGGAGGATCTCACAGATTCGAAGCCAGCCTTCCTGGTTTAAGAGACCCTATTTCTAAATTATAAAAAATGAAAAATAGGTCTGGGAGTGTAGCCCAGAGGTAGAAGGGTTCCATCCCCAGTATCTCTCTCTCTCTCTCTCTCTCTCTCTCTCTCTCTCTCTCTCTCTCTCTCTCTCTCTCTCTCTCTCTCTCTGTCACACACACACACACACACACACACACACACACACACACACAGTATAAATTTTTAAGTCACCAAGATATATTTTCAAATATCTTTCTCTACAAATAATAATAAGTGCTGGTGAAGACATGGTGAAAAAGTAACAGTTATATGCTCTTGATAAGATTATAAATTAGTACAGTTACTATGGAAATCATTAGTATTGAGATTTATCAGAAGATTAAAAATGGGACCATCATATGATCCTATTTTACTAGTCTTACCTATTTATTCAAAGTAATTAAAGTTATTATACTATAGTTATATATGTATACTTATGTTTATAGCAGCACAAATCTTGATAACCAAGTTCTAGGATAAACCTAAGTGTCCATCAACAGATAGGTTGTATATGAACACAATAAATTTTTACGCAAACATAAAGAATATAGAATTATGTCATTTTCAAGAAAATAAGTACAACTGGAGAAACTTATGCTAAGTGAGATCATCCAGACGCAGAAAGTCAAGGGATATATTTTTGCTTTCATATATGGAAGCTGCAAAAAGAAAAAAAACAAATAAAGATGGTGGCAAAAGTAAAACTCCTAATAGAAAGAAGATCAATACAGTAGAAAAGTAGGTGGATAGGGATGAAGGAAAGGGCTACAGGGGTACTATGTAAACTAAAGCTTGTATGTTCTTGTTCAAATATATTATAACAAATCTCAGTATTATGCATAATTATAACATACTAATAAAATTAATAAAAGTATTATTTTAATGTTTTATTAATATCTTATAGTCTTCATCAAAATTCTTCTTTCAATATATATTTCTCCCAGAAAATCTCATTTGTTTTCATAATTTCCATTATTACTAAATGGCAATGGCTCATCTTATCTCTCCTATTACTACCTCTCTGCTTGCTTGCTTATTATTTATTTATTTTTGTGGAAATAAAGATTGAACCCAGGACTGTTCTACCATTGAGCTCTGCCTCCAGATCATTTTAAATTTCTTACTTTCAAACATGGTCTTGCTAAGTTAGTGTGCATACACAAACTTCAACCATGATCTTTCTGTCTCCGCCTCCCAAGGACTAGGCTTACAGGCATGTGCCATCATACCCAGCACCACTTTTCTTCTGCTTTCTTTTGATCTTTAGTTCCTTATTTCTAGCTTCTGTTTTTGAATGTCACAACTCAAAACTCTTCTCTTTTTTCATGATTGTATTTCATAAATATGTTTTTATTTTATTTTAATAAAACAACAGCAGCAGCAAAAGAATTAAAGTAACAAGACAACATAAAATTCACTCTGTAGAACAATATAAAATGATTTCATAATTCAAAAGAAATTGGTATGGTATAACTGTGTGCCACTTTCCCGTCCTTTTCATATAAAATCCCCATCCTTAAATTCAAAGTTTATGTGATTATTTACACAGAGAATTTACTTTTTATGATTAAAAATGGCAGTTTGTTATTTGTTTTCTTAAAATATCAAGTGAACCCAATATTCAGCTAGAATCTTAACATACACTGAGAAAATTCGGTTGCAGTATTTCAGTAAGTAGACTAATGTCTGTTTTGTGTATGGGTAAAACTTTTCCTCTCCAGGTTTTCTTTCAGCTCTGGACAAGGAAATAATTAATGCATTGGGCAGTGATCACAAAATTAGAATTATAACAGAGTTAACAGAATTATAATAATACAGTACACATAATCTTCATGTATGTGTTAAATAGGCAACATTTGTCTATTCTTGAAGACAATATAAAGTCAATCTTAAAAAGATAAGAAATAATTGGGCTTTTACATATCTAGAGAGAATATTTCATCAATTAAAAATTAGTAATAAGATACATGATTTGGAGTGATTATTTTAAATTAATAATTTGGAAATTAGCAAGATTTTTTTCCTTTTTTATTGAAAATAAATGGTATACATTTAAACTGTACTTGGTGCCCTCCCCCCCTCCCATTTTCCCTTCCTCCCTCCCAACAATGGGTGTCCAGGGTAACCATGCTATATTTATACTTTTACACATGTTCAGATATAGTTCCTCCATTAATCAAGTTCAGCCTTCTACCTCACCTATCCTTCCATTCAAACTTTGCTGAGATTTCCCTTCCCTTATCTGGAGTCCCTCTAGTATTCCCAGTGCTTCCTAGTATGGGCATATTCAAGAAAACAAGTGTACCTTTTTTTTCTTTGCCTGGCTAATCTCACTTAACATAATGCTCTCCAGGACTTTCCATCTTCTTGCAAATGCCATGATTTTATTCTTCTTTATAACTGAATAGAATTCCATTGTGTGTATTTCCCAAAATTTTGAAATCCATTCATCTGTTGATGGAGACCTACATTGGTTCCATATTTTGGCTATTATGAATTGTGCTGCTACGAACATAGGTATGCATATGTTACTGTGGTTGTCTGATTTCAACCCCTTTGGAAAAATACCCAGCAGTGGTATATTTGGATCATATGGTGGATCTATTCCCAGTTGTCTAAGGAATCTCCACACTGATTTCCATAGTGGCTGAACTAGTTCGCACTCCCATCAACAGTGTAAAAGAATTCCTCTTTCCCCACATCCTCGCCAGCATTTGTTGTTATTTGATTTATTTATGCTTGCCAATCTGACTGGGGTTAGATGGAATCTCAACATAGTTTTGATTTGCATCTCTCTGATGGCTAATGATGTAGAACATTTTTTCATGTATCTACTGGCCATTTGTGTCTCTTCTTTTGTAAAGTGTCTATTCAGTTCGGTTGCCCATTTCTTGATTGGGTTGTTTGTTTTGCTAGGGTAGAGTCTTTTGAGCTCTGTAGATTCTGGATATTAGCCCTCTATCAGAGTGGTGGCTGGTAAAGATCTTCTCCCATTCTGTAGGCTTCCTCTTTAGGTTCTCGATGGTTTCCTTTGATGAGAAGAAACTTTTTAGTTTGATGCCATACCACTTGTTAATTCTTGCTTTAATTTCCTGAGCTTTGGAGGTTTTGTTGAGAAAGTTACTGCCTGTACCTATATGTTGTAGTGTTGAGCCTATGCCCTCCTCTAATAACTTCACAGTCTCTGGTCTAATTTTGAAGTCTTTGATCCATCTCAAGTTGATACCTTTGCATGGTGAGAGGTAAGAATTTAGTTCCATCTTTCAACAAATGGATAGCCAGTTCTCCCAGAACCATTTGCTGAAAAGGCTGTCCTTTCTCCAGTGTACGAGTTTGGCTCCTTTGTCAAATATTAATTGACTGTAGGTGTTTGGATTTGTTTCTGTATCTTATATTCTGTTCCACTAGTCAGTATACCTGTTATTGTGTCAATACCATACTGTTTTTACCACTATTGATCTATAGTATAATTTGAAGTCTGGGATTGTGATGCCTCCC
The DNA here is from genome assembly GCF_963383645.1 of Muscardinus avellanarius. NCBI lineage: Eukaryota > Metazoa > Chordata > Mammalia > Rodentia > Gliridae > Muscardinus > Muscardinus avellanarius. Next base: position 88,688,945 of record NC_137787.1, on the reverse strand, counting down.
ACATGGTTCTTATTGCTGAGAATTGCTTTGGCTATTCTGAGTCCTTTCTTTCTCCATATAAAATTTATGATTGATCTTTCTAGGTCTATGAAGAATGTTGTTGGTATTTTAATGGAAATTGCATTAAATCTATAGATAACTTTTGGCAGAATGGCCATTTTCATATTTATTCTGCCTATCCATGAGCACGGGAGATCTTTCCATCTTCCAAGGTCTTCTTCAATTTTTTCTTTAATATTTTACAGTTTTTGTTGTCGAGTTCTTTTATGTCTTTGGTTAGGTTTATTCCTAGGTATTTTTTGAGGTTATGGTGAATGGAATTTTTTTCTTTATTTCTTTCATTGTGGATTCATTGTTGGCATAAAGAAAAGCCACTGATTTCTTTAGGTTGATTTTGTATCTTCCAACTTTGCTGAATTGGTTATTCAGCTCCAGAAGTCTTTTGGTTGAGTAGTTTGGGTCTTCTAGATAAAGGATCATGTCATCTGCAAATAAGGATAATTTTAATTCCTCTCTTCCTATTTAAATTCCTTTGATTTCCTTCTCTTGTCTTATTCCTGAGGCAAGAGTCTCAAGGACTATATTGAAAAGGAGTGGTAGGCATTCTTGTCTTGTTCCTGATTTTACAGGAAATTCTTGCAGTTTTTTCCCCATTCAGTATGATGCTGGCTTTGGGTTTGTTGTATATTGCTTTAATGATGTTGAAATATGTTCCTTCTATTCCAATTTTCTATAGTGTTTTTAACATGAATGGGTGTTGGATTTTGTCGAATGCTTTTTCAGCATCTATTGCTATGATGATGTGGTTTTTGTTCTTCATTCCATTTATGTGGTGAATAACGTGTATTGATTTTTGTATGCTGGACCAGCCTTGTTCTTTTGGGATGAAGCCAACTTGGTTTCTCTTGATATGATTTTGAATGCATATAGCTAGTATTTTATTTAGAAATTTTGCATCTATGTTCATTATGGGTATTGGTCTGTAATTTTCCTTTCTTGAGGTATCTTTATTTGGTTTGGGGATTAATGTGATACTGGCCACATAGAAGGAATTTGGGAGAATTCCCTCTTTCAGTTTCCTGGAAGAATCATCAAAGCAGTTCTCACAGTATCCAATAGTACTAAGTGCATGCACGCCGGGTCCTTTGGCTCATCTGAGCTCACGCTGTTACCTGGCAGCCCAGTCTGGGCTCTGGCAGGCTGGCTGCACCTCTGGATCCCGCTGATTTTCTCTGTGTACACAGTTATCAGGTCTGGTTCTGGGTTGCTGAAGGTCTCCCTATACCTCTGTGCGTGCCACCTCTGGTGGGCAAATGGAGCTGCTCAGGTGCTTGGGTGAGATTGAAGCTTAAGGTGTTGGGGCTCTATGGCCGCCTTCAAACTCTTGGGGTTTTTTTTGTTTTTTTGTTTTGTTTTGTTTTTTTCCGAAATTCTTTGGGATGCAGCACAGGTAGCCCGTTTGGGTCTGCGGCCAGTGATGGCTCCGGTGGCCTTCTCAGTAGTTGTCTTTGTTTCAGCTAGTGACATATCCTGCATCTCTCCTTCATCATTTTTTCCCTCTCAAAACTCTTCTCTTCTAAAGCTCAAGGATGATCAAATAAATTATTATGGCTCAGGTTGGCTCTTCTCTGACTGTATTTCAGGTAAGGCCACCCTTTGTCAATCCTCAGAACCTGTGTTCCTCATGCCTTCTTCACTGGATCACAACTTTTTCTCCCTCTCACCTCTCATTTATTTTTTTTTTCTTATGCCGTATCCACATCACTATATCAGTTACCACACTCTATTTTCTCTCCTATTCATTAGATACTCCCTCTGAACTAGTCATCATTAATGCCAGATTTTTATTTTTAACAACATTCTTTCATAATATACAGAACAAAATTGAAACATAGAAGACCCTAATTTAGCTTGTCTCCCCTCTTTGCCTTAAGAATAAATTTCACAATGACCTACAGTTTGCTTTTTCATTTGATTAAATGTATTATTTCTTCATTGAAATGTTAAGTATCCACTAGACATGGGGGCACAAGCCTGTAATCCCAGAATTTGGAAGGAAGAGACAAGAGGATCATAGTTTCAAGGCCAGCCTGAGCAACTTAGAAGGATATTATTTCTTTGTGTGTGTATGTGTGTGGTACTGGGGTTCTTGGAAGCTCTTATACCTCCGGGCTACACTCCAAGACCAATTGATACAAAATGGGATAGGAATTTGAAGACATAGACCATAGAGAATGGCTCTGCATAAGAAATAACAGAGGCACAAACTTCATCAATGACCAAATCAATTAATTCATTCAGAATATACCACCCCAGCATAATTTCATGCTTCGGAGATCACTGAACATCTGCGATGGAGGGTGGTGTCTTAGAACAGAGAGTTACTAAACTATTAATCCTCATTGCAGAGTGATGTTTGTTGGAACTACTTTTGGAAAACAAAATATAGGAAAAGGACTAGTTTCAGAAAAGGACAATAAACACTTGAAGCTCTAACAACTTAGAACTGTTCCATTTCACTTAATAACTTAAGATTCCAAAGATAGACTGTGCTTGACTATTATGTTTGATGTGAAAAACAGTGGTATATAAGAATTCACAAAAAATATATGAGTTCATTTTGAGAGATTTCTTCAAACCAGTAAATACCAAAAAGAAATTATTTTGAAAATATTTTATAAGATATACTTATGTAAAAATGCCAGATTGTCTATGAACAATAATTACAAAATACAAATTTATAACTTGTTACTAGTTTTTAAATACATATTAAAAATAATTGGAAAAATAATTGGTATCCAGGACATAAAATTCTATGCACAAGAAGAAGCAATTAGCTCTCTCCATACTACCTCATTTTAATTAATTTCAACAAACATTTATTTTGTATCTGTGTATGTCAAGCTGAGAGGATGCCACATAATTCATTTATCAACATGACTTATTGAGTGGCTTTTATTTTTACAGGGTAGAGTTTACGATGGCAACACAAAGTGGCTAAATCCCAGGACTGAATCTCAAGGAAGCCACCATATACTGGAAAAACATAGGCATATTTCACTTATATAAAATTATGAGCAGATAAATATATATCATCAGAAAAGGACAATGGCCCAATATTTTCAAAACTACTATTAGAGAACAAAAGACAATAGATGAATTTTGCTTGTAAGATGTCATAAAGGCTTTCCACAGAAAATCCTTTTCTTTTCCCTTTGTGGTACTGTGGGTTGAACTCAGGGGCATTCCACCTCTGAGCTACATACCCAGCCCTTTTTATGTTTTATTTTTAAACAGAAACTCAGAAATCTTTTATATTTCAGCTAATCTGAGAAGGAAACTTAGCATCTTTTTTTGAGTGTATGTGGTGATTGTACTCAGGATTAAATCCAGAAATATTCTATCTTTGAGTTTCACTGCTAGGCTTGTTTGTTTGTTTGTTTGTTTGTTTGTTTGTTTGTGGTACTTGGGTTCCTGGAAGCCCTTCTACCTCCGGGCTACACTCCAAGACCTATTTTGTATACTTTTTAAATTTGGAAACAGGGTCTCTTAAGCCAGCGGAACTGGCTTCGAACCTGTGGGATCCTCCTGTTTCTGCCTCCCAAGCGTGGGTATTACAAGCGTGTGCCACCACACCCGACAGAAGGATACTATTTCAAAATAAAACATAAACCGGGCGTGGTGGTGTAAAGGAGGAGACAGGAGGATCGCACAGGTTCGAAGCCAGCCTCTGCTACTTAGTAAGGCTCTCAGCAACTTAGTGAGACTCTGTTTCCAAATAAAAAAATATAAAATGGGTCTGGGAGTATAGCCCGGAAGTAGAAAGCCTCTGGATTCCACCCCCAGTACCACCAAAAATAAATAAATAAATAAATAAATAAATAAATAAATAAATAATAAAAAATAAATTAAAATGCTGATACATAGATTTCATTTTTTTGAATCTGATGTTACCTCAAATTTGGACAGGTTGTATAAAGACATGGCAAATGTTTATGATCACTTGAACATTATTAAGTAGGACAGAAGATCACTGAAAAATATTCAAGAAAAAAATTAAATTATATATACTATAAATTCCCTGAAGCTCTAGGAGAGAGAATAATTATAGTATTCTTTTAGAAAATGGATTTTTATTTTGTGGATCAATACTGCTATACTTCATGTTGACTTTTTTCATTTTTTTTTCTTTTTTTTTTTTTTTGTTGTTGTACTGAGGATTGAACATCCAGGGGCATTCTACCTGCAAGCTACACTCCCAGCTTTTTTTTATTCTTGTTTTTGTTTTTAAAACAGTCTTATGAGGTTGCTGAAAGTCTTGCTGCATTGTTGTGGCTGTTACTGAAACAGTGATCCCCCTGTCTTAGCCTCCCAAGTACTAGCACTACCATATCTAGCTGACTTCTTCCTTTTCTCTGTTTCTTTTAATGAGCTTCAGGATTCTTTTTATTCAGTTATTATTTTTAAGAAATAGTGTTTACTCTGATCTAGGTACTGTCATGATGCCTAGGGCTATAGACTGGACAAAATGAAATCTCCAGGCAAACAGGTCTTACATCTTTGTCATAAAATGCACAGTGAAGATAAATAAGTAAACATGGAGGATTTTCTGTTAGCAATAACTGCAACCTGTAACCATAGCCAGAAAAAGATGTGCCATGCTTAATTTAAAACACTTAGTATGTTTTCACTGAATTTTTCTTGCCCCTTAATTTTTCAAACACTTTAGCCCTCTTTTCTGTGTGTCTTACTTTCCACAGTGATTCCTCGGTCCCTACGCCCTAGCTCTCTCTAACAATTTCTCTCTCTAAATGATTTGTGTTCCACTGCCATCTCTGTGCTGAGGGAAGTGATATATCCTGATGAAGCCATTAAGAACCACACTACAGACATTAAGAGGATGATATAGACATGATTTCAATCATGCAAAAGGAAACTCGCCCTGCTCTAAGAAGGAAAAGCACCAGAGAGCTTAACCCACTCTACTCTACATATTCATTTCATTAGATCCACATCTTGAGATGTCAGAACAAATTAACACTTTTCCCCACCACAGGCAATCACTGCGAGTATCATCATTATCAGATCCCTGTTGCACACCCGCAGGGAGAAGGGTCAAGACTGAGGCAGAGTGACGCGCTGAAACAGCCAAAGCTCAAATCAAGGAGAAATGGGTTGGTACCAGAGAAAAACATGTTAAAGGAGGGTTGGACCTTTCACTCTGGTCTTTCAAAGAATTTGTCCTTAAAAATTCTTATTATATGAAAGTTGTGATGCTGTTTTTTAGCTTGTGCTTAGTTATCTTTTTACCCCTACATAAAGCATTAAAAACAGTCAATATACTTTGAAATGTAAATGCAACCCGTTTTATGAAATAGTTCTTTAAATGACACATAGGAATTTTGGTTTTGGGGTGAATAAGAGACAAATTACTGTGAGGAAATGTGTTTGCCAAGTACAAAGTTAGAATGATTGTGTTTCCATTTGATCTATCATAGGGCTGGACATAAAATCATAGGGTGTTTCAGACACATCATAAGTGTCACCTGCTTAAGGTTCGATTTTTAATAGAAATATGTTCAGTTTACCAGGTGTATAATAAATGTACCATTTGATATATATGATAGCAAATTAAACTATAAATTGTATAATTATTTGGTAAAAATTATTAAATCCTGTCTAATATTTGGTAAAAATTATTAAATCCTGTCTAACAGTTCAAAGATGTTTGTTCTTTAAGAAACCTGGTCTGAGAAGGAAAAAAAAATAGAAATTGTTTAAATTCCTTCTCAATGACTATTTACCATAATCTATATACTGCCTTTCCCAGATAAATTATGGATGATGAAATATGAACCTTTTAAATATAAAAACAAAATTAGGAATTTAAAATTAAAATTATGCTAAAATATAAAATTCACTTATCTTCTTAATGAAAATTAAACTGGTTGAGCACTAAGATTATTTTCAATACAAATCTATTATCTCTAAAAATATTGAACATATTTCAATATTTTATTGGTAATCTAGCTTCATAATTAATAATGCCAATTATTTTACTGTGCTATATTAGCACAAAAACCCCAGGGCCTGTGGAATTGCGTATGGTCACTAGTCCCTGCATAAAATAACAACAAGCTATTCAGACTTAACGATTCCATAGCCTGTTTTTCTTAGCTTGTTTTTTCATCTCTTCTCTTATACTACATAGAAAGCTTTTAGTTTTCATTGCCATTTCTACATCTTATAAAGACAACTCCTCTTTTGTAATTATCATTATAAATTAATGTAATCTTAGAAAATAATCTTAGAAAAAGCAATCGTACTAGAATTAAATTCAAACTAGGAGTATTTAGACCTAAGAAAGAAAAATCCTAGGATCTTCTCTTTAAAATGTTTAAAAAGAGTTACATTGTTTTGAACCAAGCATTTTGATGTATGTGTGTGATGAAATATGAATTTATCTTAATAACAATTAGAGTGCTTATTTTTCTAAAAACATACCAACTCAAATATAATAAAATATGTCAGAATTTAGAGTAGTTTTAAGGTCTGGTAACTTTGGTCTGTACAACTCGTTCTCATATTTGCTCTTTTAAAATTATTGCTGTTTTGTTTTTAGATGGATGCTGTTTCTTAAATGGGTGAGATGTTTTTGTATGTGCTTAACATTAACTTTAGTGACATCTTTATTTTGAAGAAGCATGGCAAACATAAACAATACGCTTTTTCATTAAAGAACTTAAATTTTAATTGGAGAATAAGAAAATATGCAAGTGGAAAACTGAACAAAAACAAAGGACAACACTATGAGGAGCTGCTGTTCATCAGGAGTGGCCCTTGAGTGGCATATGTTAACTTGGCAACTTGTTCTACATGCAAACCTGAAGGCATCGCCTCCTACCTGTTGTGGAACACATACACTAGGCACACTGTCAGGAGATAGGGGAGGCTTAGTGGTCCCTCATATCATGTTCCAGTGGTAAATTTTTGGTATTCTACTAAATTTAAACCATTTCTTAGATGATATAATATTTATTAAAATCAAAATGCATCCACCTTAATTAAATTCTACTTCACCTAAATCACCTCTCTAAATTTTAGCAGACTTGGAAGCCCAAGGCAAAATCTTACTTGGACAATTTCTCTTTATCATAGTGCCAGATAGGATTATTTGCATGTGTATGACCACACAGGCTTGTTTGTATTTAATGTAATAGTATAGTACAGATTACAAAATCGTTAGTTAGTTCTTATTACAGCAAATATATGTTATGATCAAGTTATAAGGAGGAAAGGTTTACTTGGCTCACGGTTTTGGAAGTTTCAGTCCATGATCTATTGGCCACATTACTTAGGGCCTGGGTGAGGCAGCACATCATGTTGGAGGCATATAGGAAGAAAACCTGCTCATTTCATGGCCAAAAAGCAAAATAGAGGGAGAGGAAGAGAAAGGGCCTAGAATCCCACAGTCCCCTTAGAATGTGTGCCCTTAGTGATCTAAAGAACTCACACTGAAGACTCTCCACCTCTCACACATTCCACAACTTCTCAATATCACCCTCTGAGTAAGACATCATTCACATATGAACCTTTGGGCATTTAGAATCCAAACTAGAGCAAATGTCCTTCTCAAGAGTAGCCATGGCATAGAGTTCTTCACATCTACATCAGTAGCAACCTAATGTCTGTGCCATAGATACATAAATAAAAGAACTGCACAAAATTTTAGAGACACTCGAAGCCAGAAAAATTCTCCTTTACTTAAACTAACACATTTAAGTGCATATAAGAATAACACATCAAGTATATAAAATGCAAACCCCTGGGCCCCAATCTCAGTCATTCTAACTTAGAAAGTCTAAAGCAGAGGTGAAAATATGAGCTTTTGATGGGAACACTTTGTATTCTGAAGCAGAGAGAGATTTCTACTCCAGATCCTCCTCCCCAAAGAACAGAGTGAAAAAGCATGATTAAGCAATCAGTTCTTTCCATACTAGGTTGGTTGCTTTTCAAATACTTTTTGTCTCTCTATAACTTTTCCATTTGTTTTTTACTCCTGAATTGAGGTGCAGAGAAGGTAAAATACTAATATAATCCCAGTCTGTTGATGTATGTTCACAAATAATCTTCTGGAAAGGGTATGGATATGTCCCTGTTACTAAGTTTGTCCCAGCAAGTCACCTGCTATCACTTGCAAAAGTATCTGAGTTTGGATAAGGGGTTCACTTTGATCCTAAATTAGCATGACAAGTGAAAGGCATGGAGAAGTACGTTTGCATCTAAGTAATTCTATTTTCTGCTTTTTGAAGTATTCCTTACCTAGAAAGCATAAGTGTCATTCGTAAAGTATTTTTCTATGAAAGAGTTGATTGCATGAATTTAACTTCTTTATGGTCTCCTCCCCCAAAATCTTTAATGACAAGTTCTCTATTCTTATCCTTTTGGGGGAATTTGGAAAACTTTTCTAATGTAAACAACTAGGATAAAATCTAATGTCAATAAAACGTCAAAACATAAATCTAAAAATAATTTAACCTAAGAAAAATGAAGCCATCATTTATATAATTCCATTAGGTTTTTCTGCCAGACCCTAATTCGAAATGTGTAAATTATTAACCACATTACTTTGTATTCAGTTCTTCATTTTTCACTAATAGGTGGCTGCCTAAATTTCTACAGTTGTCATAATTTTTCTTGAGAATTTATAGAATTTTAATATTATATCACATGCAAAAGTACTCACTAGGATTTTTTTAAGCTTACGTTTTTATTCACCCTATTCTACTACTAAAAATCAATTTATTAAAAGTGTATACGCAGCTGGGTAAAGAAGGGAATTATGCTGTAGCTCCTGAGATCCTAAATTTCTGAAAATTGAAAGTCTTGTAGAATTTCTAGCCTCTACATCTCTCAGTTAGCAAGGAGGCAGTCTTGCAGGACAAATGTTTACCCTCTCTCCTTGGAAATTCAGTAAACTGTCATTACCTGACTTGTGATTCTAATTTAACTTCATAATGTCTATTTTGTGTTTTTTTTTTTTTTTGGGGGGGGTACTGGGGATTAAACCCTTGGACATTCTACCTCTTTATTACAGCCCTATTTCTTTTATTTTTATTTTGAAACTAAGTCTTGCTAAGTTGCCATGCTGGCCGGAAAGGAGTTATCATCCTTTCTTAGCCTCCAAAACACTACAATTACCAGCATGTACTATTTTGCCTGGCTTAACTTCAGAATATCTAGCAAGTCCTATGCTAATCTTTGGGACTTTGTCTCTCTATCTGTTTACTCTATTTGTTTTGCCAACCCCTGCTCCAAATTCTCTTACCAACATCCTGAATGTACCTACCCCTCATATATCAAGACCTTATGCTTTGGTTTCCTCATGTGAGCTGACTTTCTTCTTCAACTTTTATCCTGATGTCTTTCATTAATAGGGTGCCTGACCATTATTCTTCCACTCTTTAGAAACAGCGCAGGGACCATTAAAGTCACTTGTATGCCTCGAAGTGTGCTGGAAACACTGTTGGTCAAGACCTGATATCCAGACTCCTCATGTGGTGGAGGGTGGCAGTGACAATCCACATGCTAAGCCCAATGTTTAGGTTGGGTTTCAGAATCTAAGTCAAGAGACCATCCAGGTATATCATGTACATAGTAAATCTATGCTACCATTTATTTATTTTTCTTTTTGTGGCATTGAGGATGAAATTCAGAGGCCTTCTTGGCTACATGTCTGGCCCCAATTTTATTTTTATGTGGAAACAGAGTATCACTAAGTTGCTGAGAGCCTACTAAGTTGCTGAGGCTGGTAGTGAACCTGCAATCCTCCTGTCTCAGCCTCCCAAGTACTGAAATTACAAGCATGTGCTACCATGCCTGGCTCTATGCTACCATTTAATTTTTGCTAGACTTCAAAGCTGTGATCTTCTGTGTTATACAAAACTTAAAAATCCACATCTGCAGGAGCTCTTCAATTATTTTATAAGTTTCTTGCAATAGTAAGCAAAATTTAGAGAAACTGTGTACTTAAGAGTTTACCTTTAAAGAGAGTTAAGCTATATTGAAACTTTACAAAAACTGTATGTGAAAACAGAAAGTAAGACATAAAAGAAATAAAAACAATCTATGTATCTGTGATTATTTGTTCTTGATCAAACTAGCAGAAAACAGTGTCATTGGTTGACGGCTATGACCCACATGAATTTATAAACTGAGATCACTTTATATTTGCAATTGTTGAATCACATAAATGTGCTTTTATATAAAACTTTTTCAACTGAGTGTAGTGGCACACACCTATTATCTTAGCACTTGGGAGGCTGAGATAGGAGGACTGTAGGTTCAAAACCAGCCTCAGCACCTCACTGAGACTGTCGGAAACCTAGGGAGATCTTGTTTCAAAATAAAAAATAAAGCTGGGCGTGGTGGCGCACGAATTGTAATCCCAGCATTTGGGAGGCTGAGACAGGAGGATCGTGGTTTAAAGAATGAAAAATAGGGCAGGGGGTGTAGCTCAGAGGTCGAATGGCCCTGGTTCCTTCCCCAGACCTGCAAATAAATAAATAAATAAATAAATAAATAAATAAATAAATAAATAAATAAATAGAACTGAGGATGTAGCTCAGAGGTAGAATGTCCCTGTTTCAATCCCCAACACCACAAATAAAAGAAAGAAAGGTAAAACAACAACAATGGCATAAAATAATTCCCTTCTGGGTTGAGAAGATGTTAATAATTACTTTATTAAAGGAGTCTGTAAATGAGAATTAAAATTTTAAAGTTGATGCCTTGTGTCTATAAGTTAAATCCTTTATGTTTGAGTGGATTATTCAACTAAATACTGTTGAGTAGATCTATAGAGCATGAAATATTTTAGTAATAGTCATCTTCTCAATCACAGATTGTTATCTGATAGTGATCTTAAATTACTTGGGCATCATTATTATAAATTAACAAATAATCATTCACTACTGATAATATATTTGATTGGCAGTTGCTCAGTACTTAAAAAACTTTTACAGTATTTTGTTTTAGTTTGATCATTATGACTCAGATATCCTTCACAGAAGAAGAGAAAGACTTTGCAGACACACCAAGATTGACAAGAATTCATAGAGCTAGAATTATCCTTCCTAGGACTTATAAACTGGCATTTTACTTAATATTTAGATATACTTAATATATAGCATATCAGATATTGCATTACTGTCAACTATAAACACATTATATTTAAATATATTTTCTATGTATCAAATTAAATGTAAATTATATTTACATAAAATAATGGAATTCAGTAAAATAATATACTTTCAAAAATTTTATTTTAATTTTGAAAAACCTCAGTGTCCAAAATTACTGAAATGTTTTTAATATAAAGTTACAGATCTCAAAACTATGACCTCCTATGTTTTGTTCGCCTTTTAACATGAGTTCACCTTTTTAGAACTCCTTCTGTGATTTAAAATAGAATATAATTATAAGAAAAATCCAAATACTTTGCATGAATTTTTCTGAGTGGATAAGAATTATGAAGAATACATTAAAATACATTAAAAATAATACTCTTCAGTAGGATGTCTACATGTAAATGTGCTATATTTATATTATGCATACGACATATATACTAAGAGAGCTGGGCACAGTGGCACAAGCTTTTAATCCCAGTACTTAGGAGGCTGAGACAGGAGGATTGCAGGTTAAATACCAGAACATGGCCACATAGCTAGATCCTGTTTTAAGATAAAATAGATTTGGAGGTATAGCCCAAAGATAGAATACTTCTTGGTTTACTCCCTAGTACCACAAATAAGAATGTGCCAAGTCAACCTGAAACACTGATTTTAAAATCTTATTTAATTCAACCAAGTTAAAAGAACTATATGTGGGAAGTGGATATCATATTGGATAGTGCTGATATAGAACATTGCCACTCAAAGTGTAATCTCAGTGACACACTACCAGAGGTCTGGCTACAGAGCAGAATCTAGATGCCCTGAGTCAGATAACTTTATGCAACTTTTAGAGTCAATTTCAATGCACTTTTCAAATTTGAGAATGAGTGATCTTCTGGTATCGTCTATACTGTATAGTTTCAGATTTTATCAAAAACATAAATCATGTCATTGCTTTCAAGAGTACAGAGAGACACTAACTATCTCTACAGAAAACACAACGTTGGTATGAATATTAAAAAGCTAGGCAATGAGTGGAAGACTTCCACATGGCCAGATGTTTAACATTATGGTTGACACACTTCACATGAAAGTTTGCTTCCAGATGTCTGGCATCATGTCAGTGCCCAGGACACCCCTCAGAGTGGCTCATGGCTAACTTACTCGCTGTACATTGTGAATCTCCATGATGATAGGCAAAGAAAAACAAGGACTGTTTTTTTCAAAACAATTTGTCATAAGAAGCAATTAAGTGTGCTAAGGGAGACTGTGCACTGAAGTGTCCAGTATGGGGCTCTTCTGCTTTCACTGTTCCCTGAACACAGACCAGAAACCTCAGGTCACTGGAGAATAAGCACTAACACCTCCTGTCAACCACTAAGCCAAGCATGAGAGGGAAGGAAGGGGAGGGAGTGGAGTGGGGACTGGGTGGGGGATGGCTGGGGGTTGTGTGCATTTAGGTCTACACAAGTTTTTTGCTTCATCGTGATGTATAAATAAAATGCACCAGTAAAAATTAAAAAAAAAGAATGAGAGAAAAAAGAGTAAAAAACATGGATGTATTGAAAATATCTTATTTCCTACATGGGATAACTGTTTTTAGTAAAAATTATGATTAAATTTTAATTTTTCTTGTTAAGTTGATCTCATTTTCATTTTTTAGTATCCTACAACCATTTTAAGTAGAAAATAATCTCATCAGCTTTATAATTTAATTGAAGTACTACAGGAAGATAATCAGTATCATTAAGCTTCTTGGGGATTTGGGCTTATGTTCACTGGACAAAAGTAGAACAGGTGGCTCTCCACTATTGTCATCTGAGGCTTATCACCATACATCAGATACGATGCCCACCTGCTTGTCACTTTGTTCTCTAACTAATAAAACTGCACTAAATTGGAAATGGAGATGTAAGAAAGTTGTAATATACTTATCTATCCATTAGGGAAAAATAACTTTTTTATTCCTTTTTCTCATGAAAGTTTTGGCATACATTGTTTATTCTGTGAGTCGGTTTTGACTTTGAAGACTTATAAACCAAACATGTTTCATGGAGTGGTACTGAACAATAAAGTTCAAAAAGAAGAAGTTGAAAGGATACTGGCATACATATGATGGATAAGCACCCAATACACACTAGAGAAGGTGCAGCCGTGGATTAGGTCACTGATAGACTCAAAGCAATAGAGATTGTCTCACATCAAATGCATAGTCTCAGGTCAAGTTGATCCTTAGAATTGCTAGCAAATATTTCTGTTTTTCTTTGACCAGCTTCTCCCTCATTTTCCACACGTGTAAACAAAAAGCTTTGGTTCTTATTAAGCTCTCTTTCCCAAAGACCACTGCTGTCCAACTCTCTTGCCTCATGACAGGTAACAGAGCATCAGCTGAGAATCCTCTTCACTTGCCATCCTCTAACCAACCATGCCTGTACATAAAATTCTACCTTTCTCTTTTCTCCTATTTCAGTGGGCAGGTCTTTCACTTCTGCCTTACAGTGGTGAAATCTTCTCATCTGTGTCCTGGGTAATATTTTCCCCCTCTTCCTCAAGGAACACAATGCACTCACTAATTCCTCTCATTTCTAACATGAGTCTATTCTTTAGTAATTTTTCATAAGATATTAAAGGAGTACATACATATAACTTGTTAAAGATGTCAATTGAAACAAAGGTTCCCTTGATATTATGCTATACTCTGCTAACATTGTATCATGTCTAGTTCAGGAGAAAGTTTTGTTTAAGAAAATATGTATTTACAACCCTTTGGAACACAGATAAACTTTATTTTCTCCAACCACATTTTTATAACCTTTTCAACATGCTTTCCAATAATCTATGATAATATAAATTTGTGTGTTTGTGTGTTTACATGTACATGTGTGTATGTATGTGTTGAAGTTTGATTAATAGAAATTATACCATGTAGGAAATAAGGTCTTTTCAATACATCCATCTTTTTTACTCCTCATATTCAAGAATTCTTTTACTTTATAGATGTTATCAATATATTTGGATCCTGAATATGTTGAATCTTAGATAATGCCCATTAATTGCTTCTATGAGTATTTTAATTTACAAATTGTTAAATAATTCATTGCAAATTCTTATACACTATATATTCTTGTATTAGTTATGTTTGGGATATGGAGAAAGAAATTATTCTATATGTTTTGTGAGACATATTGATTATAATGATTCTGGCATTATTTTCAAGTTAGGTAAGTACATATATCCTTTTTGTATTTCTAAAATACGAAACATAATTCATGATCAATAAGAATATTAAAATACACATTTACATTTATAAAATAAGTTGACTAGAGTTTTTTGAGTGGACAAGATTGATCTGTGATTTTTGTGTGTGTCCTAGAAATCATGGAGGCAATGGAGAATTTCAAGATTCTTAAGGTAAGGCTAAGGTCAACTGGCCTGGTTATTTTCCTCTCAATAAAGAATTTCACAATCCAGTCACACACAGTAATCCCAGTACTTGGAAGTCTGAAAGAAGAGAATCACAGGTACAAGGCCGGCTTCAGCAACTTAGTGAGACCTTGTTTCAAAAAAAAAAAAATCTAAATGGAATGGAGCTGGAGACAGAAAACACTGGGTTAAATCCCCAGAACCACCACACACACACACACACACACACACCTTTTCCAATGATCAGGTCCTGTGATCATCGTGCCTGTAACAGTTCTCATAGAAACCCCTTATCCACCTGATATCCACATTCAATTCATTATTAAGTCAAATAATTCTCTACATCTAAATATTTTGTGTGCGTGTGTGCAGTACTGTGTATGGAACCCAGGGGCATTCTACCTCCAAATTACACCCAGCCCTATTTTTTATTGTTTATTTTTAAACAGGATCTCACTGAGTTGCAAAGGGCCTCATTAAGTAGCTGAAGCTGTCCGGCAAGCCGCAATCCTCCTGTCTCAGCCTCCCAAATGCTAGGATTACAAGTGTGCACCACCACACCTGGCCTACATCTAAATATTTTAAATGTGGCCACTTTTATCTTTTTTCACTGAAACCACTTCAATCCAGGTTACTTCATTTTTTTTCTATATGCACTAAAATAACCCAGACTCTTTTATCTGTCTTCCTTCAACTCAGTCTCTATGTAGAAATCACAGTTGATATTCTAACTGTAAAGCTGCTTGTGTCATTCTGGTTTCTGTTTGTTAAATAAAACTCTACTACACTTGATAAATTCTATATGGCTGCTTTTCCCTTCACTGTCCAAGCTCAGTGTTCAGCTTTCACCTATCTGAAAATTAGTCTATTCTCCTTCCCATCCTTCTAGCAAGATAAAACTGTAATGTTGGGGCTCCATGCACATCCCCTGGGCTTCATTTACTATCACCAGTCCTCTGGTTCCTTAGGCTTGTGCATCTAACTTTCTATACCAGCACTTCTTTTGGGGAATCCTACTCCTTTTTTATCTACTGAAACAACTTCTGTTCATGCAAAAAAATGGAAATATCTGAAAGTTTGTCTTGCCCTAGACAGGCCCTTAACTACTGACTGGCTAATGCAGAGAAATAAAAGCCAGCCTATGGTCTCATGTAGGAATCACTCTGAGGTATGACGTGCTCAGGGCACTACACTTGGATCAGCCTGAGACATGCTGAGGATGAAATTACACTCTTGCTTAGCTTTTCTCCTTTCTTTTCTTGCTCTGTTACTCTTCCTACTGGGATCTTCTAAAATAATTTTCTCAATAAACCACTTGCACGTGGGCACTCCTTTCAAGGTCGGCTTCTGAAGATGATAAATAAAATGCAAACCAAATCATTTCTACCTTGGGCCTTTGCACTTCTATCTTGGGCCTCTGCCAGCACACTCATCCCTTCCAGTTTTGTACTTTGTACCTTTCAACTCTCACTTAGCAGTACCTCATTCTGGAGGCCTTCCCTGACCACCTAATTATCAAACACCCCATTTATTTTCATCATAGTCTTTTCTATGGGTTGTAATTATTTGCTGTCTATTTGTTCAAATGTTTTGGTGCAAGTCTTTAATTAGACTGGATTTCCATGAGGGGAGATATGATGTTGCTTCGGCTATAAAAGTACAAATGGCATCCGGCAGCAGCCATTTACAAGTGGGCATTACAGTATCTATTGACTAGTTTAATAAAAAAAAAAAGACTGCTAGTTTTAATGAAATAAAACAATACTTAAGTTCACAATTGCTAAAAATAATAAAAATAAACAAACAAAATACAAAGCATTGCATAAATCATACTCCATGACTAATTATTTCCCCAAAGTTTGCATTCTCATTCTCTGGTAGGCATGCAAAATATTAAGATATTCACATCTTTTGCTGACATGTCTGCATTTTTCTGTACTGGACATTGGCAGTAATAAAGCTTTCTTAATTATTCTCCATGGCAGATTTATCAGGGGGCTTATTTGAAAAGAAATCTTTTATTATTTACTATTAAAAAAATTTAACAATAGAAATCTATGCATATGTTATAATGGGTTGCTTGCTTTCTCACATTATAATTTCAGGGAAAAATAGCAATCAATTACTGGCTCTACAGAAAGGACAAAACTCTTACATTCTCCTCTAGATTCATTTAATAAAAGGGAAAAAAAAGACTAAGTCAATTTTAAAATTTAGAGTCAGATAATGGCATATGTCATCTTGTGGGTGCCCATGAAAGCACCTTAGCAAGGAATTGTAAGAAGTAAATAACTAAACAGGCAACAGAAAATCGAAGGATAACGAAGTATTCACCAAATAAACAATTTTGGGTAGCTTTCTAACTAATGTACAATTTATATTCATATGTATTTCAATAACCTATTTCTGCCTCTTGTGCCTTACCAGAAGATGTATTGAATATGTTTCTACTGAATAAGATATTTTTCATTTCTATTGAAGCCTGGTCTTTCTTGTCTTTGGTTTGCCTTTTTCTTTGTATCTAAACACTTCAGGTACCTACAATTCTTAGACAAGTGAACAGACCTCTTACTTTTCCCCCCTGAGAATATATTTATCATGAAAAATTTATCATTTTCATTTATAAATCAGATTCATATTATAGATTGAGTCTGATCATTAAATATAATTTTAAGTGTGTTTTCTAAGCTACATGTATCCAAAAACAACATGTTGCGCTAAAGACTTTTCTGTAAACCATTGTTTCTATTTAAAATCTTTGTTTGAACCCTTATTTAAAAATTTCCTTGAAAAAGAAACTTCTAGGAATTGATATGAAAATTCTGTATAACCATCTAAACATATATATGTATATGTATACATATATATTATACATATATACATATAAATATGTACGCGCACACATCAAACTATGGTTATCAATAATAAAATAATAGATGATACTTATGTCTCATTGTAATAGTTTATTTCCTTTCCTAATGTTAGTCTAAAATCAAACACCCAACAATACCACTTCTAAGTATCTATCCAAAAGAAAGGAAACCAAACTACCAAACTAATGCATGTGTATCTATTTTCATAGCTGCACAATTCACCATAGCCAAACTATGGAACCAGCCAAGATGTCCATCAACAGATGAATGGATTACAAAACTGTGGGATTTGTACATAATGGAATTTTACTCAGCCATTAAAAAAAAACTCAATTACATCATTTACAGGGGAATGGATGTAACTAGAGGACATTATGCTAAGTGAGATTAGTCAGTCACAAAAAATAAGAAATTGGATGCTTTACCTAATATGTGAAAGCTAGGGAGAAATGGGTAACAGGAGGAACTCTAGATGAAGAAGGAGATTCTATAGATGAGCAAATAAGGCGACATAACTGAGGGAATGGGAAGGGGAAAGAGGAAAACTCTCTAAAGCACATGATGTACTTAAACCTATGAAAGTCAATCACTAAGCCAAGTATGGGAAAGACGGAGGGGGAGAGAATGGGGTGGGAATTAGGTAAGGGCTAATTGGGTGATGTGTGCATGTGTGTCTCCACTACCTTTTATCCCATTAAAATGTATAACTGCATCAAAAAATTAAAAATAATAAATAACATCAATGTATTAATATTTCTAATTTAATTGAAAATTAGAAATTATATACTTTTTCTATAAATGGGTACAAATAATTAACTTGCAGCATCTGTTTCCTAATTAGTATATAACCATCAATTTTAGAAAATAAAGTGTATTTGTAGAGAGTTGAACAAATAATTATTATAAAGCTAATATGAGATAAATATCAAAGTATATACAATTAAATTTTTCCTCTAGATTGAATTGTAACAAATGTCAGCGACTATCACAGCAGCTAATTTATGATACATACTCTGTTGTAATCAGTTAAAATAGTATCACTTTGTATAGAGCAGAGATAAAAATATGGCCTTCTGAAAGAAGAATCAGAATTGTTTTGACTTATAAGAAAAACAAAATAGACTGACTATACTGATTAAATACACCTGAGAGCCAGGCGTGGTGGCTCAGGCTTGTAATCCTGCGCTTGGGAGGAGGAGACAGGAGGATTGCAGGAGTTCGAAGCCAGCCGCGCTGGTTTAATAAGAGACCCTGTTTCCAAATTTTAAAAAAGTATAAAATAGGTCTGGAAGTGTAGCCTGGAGGTAGAAGGGCTTCTAGGAACCCCAGTACTACTAAAAAAACAAAAAAACAAAAACAAAAACACAAAAACAATAAATAAATAAATAAATAAATAAATACACCTGAGGAAAATTCCGTAATTTGTTAGACTGTACACTCTAAGTCAAAGAGACCTCAGCTCTATGAAACCATCAGGCCACAGTTTCCTTTCATATTCCTGTTCCCTGCCATGTTGTATCATTCTTAAGTCTGATATAGCAACAAATTTGATAATAGCACCTCTATGTTCAAATCAAACTTACAGAAAGAGAAATAAAAATAATTTTCCCAACAGTCAAAGCAAAACTGTTCACAGTCAAATTTATTATTTAATTTTAGGGTGTGTGTGTGTGTGTGTGTGTGTGTGTGTATGTTTGCACATGCATATGTGCGTGCTGCTGGGGACTGAATGCAGGCCTTGTATATGCTGTACGAGCACTCTGATAATGTGGACCCCACCCCCTAAAATGTATTTTTACTTTCTACTCTTAGCCATAAAGAAATAGCTTTGCTGTCACATACTACTTAATTGGACAAAGCATACAAAATGAATATTTACAGATGTTTTATCAGGGCCAGTGTAGGATCCTGGTTCTTTAGAAAAGAGAAATAGAGAGAGTGAGCCCGATGAATGAAAAAATTCCCTGGCTCTCTCTGGTGAGACTTTCTGGACCACAGCACAGAGAATGGGAGAACAAACAGAACTCATTCATACTAGTGAGGAGAGAAGACAAGAATTAGGGGATAGCTGAGTTTCATGGGACAGTGTGCTATAGAGAAGGAAGCTCTAGAGAGAAGAAACTCCATAAATCTACTCAGGGCTGCCTTTACAACTTTGGCTAAAGATTAAACGTTGCATATTGGGGGTAAAATTCCTCAAGGCCAGTCAAGGAATAACAACTGGTGAAAGAAATACTACTACTGGAGAAGAAAAAACTATTAGGGCATCACAAGCAGAAAAACAAGTGAAGTTCACATATTCTTGGAAACACCTAATTGCAATAGCCAGAAAAATAGACTTTACATTATCTAGAAATTCAGTAGAGATCCCAGAGATGCCATGTGTTAGATGTTGGGATGGTGTAGTCCAAGGGAAAAAAAAGATACTCTATATGAACTATAATAAAAATATAAAGAAACTACAGAAACTTAAGAAGAGATAACAAAAAGGCTAAGAAAAAAACAGCAACATAAAACAGCTAAATACATATATAATTAAAGTACCAAAAGGAAAGAAGATAGTTGAGGAGAAAAAATTAGTAATTAAAATATTTTGAATTTGATTAAAATTATAAACACACAGACCCAGAGGTGTGTGTGTGTGTGTGTGTGTGTGTGTGTGTGTGTGTGTTACTGAGGATTTAGTTTGAACCCAGGAGCATTTTACCATTGAAATACACGCTTATTTCTTTCTTGTTTTGATTTTAAAAGTGTTTCTAAATTGCTGAGATTGTCTTGAATCTGTGGTCCTCCTGTCTCAAACTTTTAAGTTCTGGGATTATAGGTTGTTCCAATGCATCCAGTTAGAACTGGAAACCTTCATGAACACAAAAGTAATAATCACAAAAGTAAAAATATGCTGAAAAATGTTATAATTAAATTTTTGAACAATGAAAATATTTCAATAGCGTATCATAAAAGATTTATCACATGCAAGGGAGAAACAATAATAAAATCATAGATCTCACATATGTAACAACTCAAAGTAGATAGTGATGGAATAGTACATTAATAGCACTAATGAATAAATTTTATACTGTTTCTAAATTTAGCAACAAAGGAAAACATCTTAAATTAGGATGCTTTTGAAGATAAACAAAACTAACAGATATTGTCACCAGCAGATGAGGTTAACAAAAATAGTAAAAAAAAAAAAAAAGAAAAGAAAAGAAAAGAAAAGAAAAGAAAAGAAAAAGAAAAAAGAAAGAAATAGTTCAAAACAAGAAAAATAGAAACAAAATACTGGGGTAAATTAAAATCACTGGAAAGATTAAACAGAAGATTAAGCTTAAAGACAAATATTGTGTTTTTCTACTTTCTTAATTTATTTCAAATGTAATTGATTGTTGATTGCAAAATAATATGGCCTTGTGGCAGTTTGCAACAAACCCATAAGTAAAATACTTGATGTAGAACAGAACAGGGAAGAAACAGAAGAGTATCTTGTAAGGACAAAATCTTGAACAAGTGTTTTACGTGAGAAACTAAATAATCAGCCAGTAAGCTATGAAAGAGAGCTGAATACCACTGGTCATCAGGGATATTCAAATTAAAACCATGACCAAATATTATTACATTCACACCAGAATGGCTTAAATTAAAAAAGCAACAACAGTGGATGTCAGTGAAATTGGGGGTCACTCGCAACACCCATCTCTGAGAGCAGACTATGATACAAGCTCATTTCAGAGTTTTCTGACATTTTCTCATAAAATTAACCACATACCCACTCTATGATTAGCAATACCACTTCAATGTCCACAAAAAGGTTGTAAATGACTCTCAGAAGCACAGCTTATTTATAAAAAGCCTCAATCCAAGAAACAACACAAATACCCATGGACAGAAAAAAAGGACGAGCATTGTATGATTCAGCATGTGCTTAACAGTAATAGGAAATAACTGGAGAAACACATGACACCATAGGGCCCACTCAGAAGTGATATGCTGAGTGGAAGAAGCCAGGGACAAGACTCTGTATGATGCACTTCCCATTATGTAATGACCTAGAAGTAGATAGTCTACAATGATGACCTAGGTGATCGAGAAAGTTGTCAAAAATTATCTGGAAGCCAGACACGTGCACACACACACACACACACACACACACACACACACACACACAAAGAGTCTGAAGAAGGCAAAATGGAATGCATGAGATTAGATAACTGGTTACCTCTATGAGGGATTTGGATTGACTAGAAAGGACAAACTTTTTTTCTAATTTGACTACAATACTACAATCTTCATTTTATTATATATTTTGATAAGTATTTGAATTAAATTTTGTAAACAATAGCCAAAACTTATCAAGCAGTACATTTAAAACGTGTTAATTGGAAAAATGCTTGATGCATCAAAATGTATTGCTTTTTATCATTCCTCTTTTTTGTTGTACTAAGGATTGAACCCCAGGACATTCTACCTTTGAGCTACACTTTGAGTTCTACTAAAATTTTTTATTTTGAAATCAGGTTTCAAGGTTATTTTGGGACTCTCTAAGTTGCTGAGGATGACCTCGAAACTGTGATCCTCCAGTCTCAGCCTTCTTCCTAGTATTGAAATTACAGACATGCACCACTATGCTCAGCCTCCTCCTTTTAATATATAAGAATGTAAGTAGTATCATCTATCCTACTGTAGCTATGACAATGTTTAATTCTTTTTCTCCTCCATTCCATCATTCTTCTCTCTCCTCTCCTCTCTTTTCCTTTTCTCTTCCCTCTTCCTCCATTTCTTCTTCTTCTTCTTCTTCTTCTTCTTCTTCTTCTTCTTCTTCTTCTTCTTCTTCTTCTTCTTCCTCTTCCTCTTCCTCTCCTTCTCCTTCTCTTTCTTCTTCCTTTCTATCATCTATCTATTTACCTATCTATCTTCCTTCTTCCCTCTCTATAAAGTAATATCAATTGCTGGTAGCCTTAATGCTTTACTTTATTATTATTATTATTATTTGCAAAACTGGGGATGGAACCCAAGGGCATTCTACCTCCAAACTCCACCCCCAGCCCTATTTTTTATTCTTTATTTTGAAACAGGGTCTCACTGAGTTGCAAAGGGCCTCACTAAGTAGCTGAGGCTGTCTGCGAACCGCAATCCTCCTGTCTCAGCCTCCTGTCTCAGTCTTTCAGATGCTGGGATTACAAGCATTCGCCACCACGCCTGGCATTCTTTACTTATTTTTACGAATAATGTCCCACTTCTATCTACTTTATCCTTAAGACACTATTTTAAGGATGTAACATCTTTCAGGGTATAATTTTTTATTCATGGGAATTAAATTATGCATGTGTCTTTTCCATGACTAATTTAACTCACACATAGTTTTTGAGTTTTGTTTGTTTGTTTTGTTTTGAGACAAGGTCTCCCTAAATTGCCCAGACTAGCCTTGAGTTTATAATTCTCCTGCCTCAGCCTCCTGAGTTCTGGGATTGTAGGAATACACCCCCTTGCCCTACTTCAAACATAGTTTTGAATAGTACTTCATGCATCATCTATTGATCTTAGAAAGTACATTTATTTAGAGAAAGTTAGACAATCTTTTTAACTTTCTGCTATTAATATGATAAAGTGTCAGGGATAGAAATATACTTATTATAAAAGCTTATGAATATATGAATATTGGTAAAAATATAAATAACATATTTTCTCTAATATATATTACAACAGAGAAAACAGTGATATGCCTTGACCAACTGTGTGATACTGAAAACTTAACTTCTAGTCTTTATCTTCTTAGCTTAGTAAAATAAATAGTTTGCACGAACATAATTTTATTGCTTTAATATTCCTGTTAATTTTGTTAATTACAGTTTTAACTATAACCCAAAGTAGAACAATACAGGATAAAAAGTGGCATTATTTTAAGAGTAGGTAGATCATGCCCTGCTTATCCTAATTGCTTTCATAGCTCCTACTAAAAAACAGCATCTTTTATCCTGCTCCTCTTTTAATTTTGTGTCTTTCCTGCTAAGCTGCAAGCTCTAGGATGGTAAAAACTGCATTTATCTTCCTAACTATTGTATTCCTGACACCTTGTACATTGCCTGGAACATAGAATGTAGGTAAAAATAAAATGTATTGCTGTTATAACCACGGTGCTTAGTACTTTTGGGGTTGTCATAGTTCACAGTTCTAGAAAACATTATTCACATTGTATTCTGGTTACTCCTCATTCTACTTAAAATGATAATGATAATAATAAGGATAACCTTTGGTATTGTGAAATCCATTTTCCTGGAGGTACTTTTGATTCAGTTTCTCATTTAATCCTTAGTACAAAGGTATAAGTTTCACCTCTCATTGAAAAACAAAGGGAGGCACAGATAGGTTGAGTAATTTGTCCATAAAAATCCAATAGCTGGGAGAGTCAGAATGTTACCCTGGTAGCCCAGTTACAGATACTTCACTCTTAGCTGCTATTCATACTATATTTCCAACAAGTGTTTATGAATAAATTAATTTTTTCACTTTTTACCTCCTTAGAAACATATTATCCTTACTTGTATTTAATAAATTTCACGTTTTTCCCACTGGGGTTTGAATCCAGGGAGATTCTATCAGAGCTATACCCTTAGCCCGTTTTATTTTTTATTTTGAAACAAGAGTCTCATTAATTTGCTAAGGCTGGCCTCAAATCTGTGATCATTCTGTCTCAGCCTCCCAAGTTACCGGTATTACTTATGTGCACCTCCATACCCCACTTGCTATTTTTTAAATTTGGCCCATATCTCTTCATTTGTACCTACTTCACTTGGGTGGGGGGCAAAAAAAATACATGAAAGGAAATTATGCTGTTTAATCCTCTGGACTGAGTTTCTGGTCAGGAGCTGGAGTTTAATGTTGAAGGTTCTTCAGAGCTAGAGCAATGTTTTCCACTTTGAGAAAAGCTAGTTCATCCTAACTGAACCATGAATAGCATAGCTGATAGGGCTGCGCCCCCTTCTAGAGGGTGTGGCTTGTACTTTTTTCTCCTAGCACAGAAAAGGGGAGGTTCATGAAACTTAAAATTATCCATTCTTAGAAATTTCTTGCCTCCATTTTGTAGTCAAAATGTGGCCAAAGCAATTCATATAAATATATACATTTCCAGATGTTTCTCCACACAGATTTCCCATGTGAGGTGAGGGGACGGCAAGCAGTCCAGTGTGTAGAAAGGGGAGCATAAGAAGGATACACATACATACACACAACATCCTTCAGAAAAGAGCTCAGAAAGAAAATGGAGTGGCTTCTTCCTGTACAAACACTTAAATTCTTAAAAAATGAATTCTAGCAATGTTAGCTTTTTTTCATAAAAAACATGTTAGTGTTCTAATAAAATCACTGGATTCTTCATGTCTCATCTTATTGCAATGTAGAAAATGAGAGATGCAAGCACAGAAAGATCCCAGGAGGAGACACATACCCAAATTTCCATGCTACCTTGTAGTCAATGTTTTATCACAAATACAGAAAGAACAGATTGGAGTGCAGTTGGCCCAAGAGTCTCCTCCACCCAGGCTTAAGCTAAATCCATGAAACGATTTCCACTCTTTGCAATGTTCTTTTCTTCAAAAACCCAAAACAAAAGAAGGAAGAATTATACTTTGAAGGATTATTTCAAAAGGAGCAAAAACTTGTCATAAATTGAACAAAAGGAAAATAAGAGATTTTAAAGAACTGTGTAGTGGGATCTAGCTAAGCAGAAATATATGGCCCAAAATATCATTTAAAAAGTTTGCATTCACATTTAATTAATTTATCAACTTATTTTTCCAATATATACTTAGCATCTGTAGCAGGTTATGCCAACAGAAAAATGTATGGCAGCCTATTTCTCCCCAAAGAATTTGTTTTCTAGTAAAAATGTTTTTGGATCATTATTTTGAATATTATATAGCTTTGATTATCTTGCTTTTAAAAATTCAATACTTACATGTGGACTGAAGCCCTAGGATAATTAGTGAATAGGAGTACAAAATGTTATTCTTATCCCCTAAATATAATAATTATATTATTTTATTATGTCATTATATGACTATATTATAATATTTGGGAAGCTGTATTTAGGAGAAATAAAGTATTTGAAAATTTATAGTATTATATAGTAAGTACATTATAATATTTGGGAAAATTACAGGATACTTACTTATCCTATAGTTGATATAGGTAACATACAATAATGTAAAATGTCCTAGGATTAGATGAGAGGAGCCTTTAATTCAGCTGAGATAACCCAAGAGACTTTCCAAAACATTGTAAGAAGAAACTTGGATGGGATCTAAATTTGGAAATAAAGGGGGAAAATATAGGAATAGTTCATGGAAAGACTATTACAGATGTGAAATTAAAAAATAACATGTTATCAAGATTATATGAAGAATATATTATTCATAAATTTTCACTAAAAAATTCATTTTCTGAGCCCAGGCCAAATTTCTTCTTAACTCTCATTGAGTTTGTAATAGCATCATAATAACTACTGTGGAGCAGATACCCAATAACAATTTGATGTATTATAAGAAAATTTATAATCAATTGAGACAAGCACAATTTACTAATATATGTTAGTATAGTTAGGGTAAATTATGCCAAGCTATAAAAATAATATGTAGAATTTTGGATTACATGTATAAATGAAGATATATCTTCATTAAAAAGGAGAAGGACCTATTGTAAAATTAATCTGAAATGATATACAAATTATAACAGGGAAGAGATCTTAGAAGTAGATGAGAAAATGACACAAATTACATCACTTCATGTGTCATTCTTATAAAATATTCTATACCTTAACGTCTAGAATAAATGAAAAATTAGAACCAAGTTTTGATGGTCTCTGTTTAATTTTATAATATCATATAAATATCATATAGATCTAAGAAAGTCTTTGAATATTAGAAATATTGTGACTCCATATGCCCGTGCTTTAAAAAGATAGAGACTATGTTATAACTAGTACTATGGAGGTTGCTACTCCAAAGATTAAGAATTATATGGGTAGGAAAAACTACTTTTCTATGAAAGAAAAAGATGTGCTGATGCAAAGAACTTGCCTTTCCTACCACAGGCAGAATTATTAAGTTTTCTTCATATCTGGATCATTATCAATTTATAAATTTTAGTATGGAAGGTATTACATAATACTTTCAGTTAGTTACTATAGCTGCTATCTTCTAATCTGTACTATTAGACTGGACTCTTGAAAAGTAGGAAGCCTGAGTTATTATCTAAGGCCAATATCTAGCACTAAGCTAGGCAATAAATCTGTTTTGTTTTGTTTCTTTTTTGGTGGTACTGGGGGTGGAACCCAGGGGCTTTTTCTACCTCCATACAATACTCCCAGACCTATTTTGTGCTTTATTTGGAAACAGCCTCACTAAGTAGCTGAGGCTGGCTTTGAATCTGTGCAATCCTCCTGTCTCAGCCTCCCAAGCACTAGGATTACAAGTGTGCACTACCACGCCCGGCTTAAATCTGTTTTTTTAAAGTTTATATTTAAGGTATTTCATTGGAGCATCCAACTCTTTTTATGAGGATTTTTATGAGCTACTAAGACTCATCATACCTTGCCTTCAACATTCAGAATTTATAGGTCATTTCCATTTAAAGCTTATCCACACTGTGGCACAAAAATAGCAATGTTGCCTGTCATATCCCTTTCATCCAATATAATTTTAATTCTAAATGCCTATTTAACATGGTATTTCTTTGAGAAAAGACCTCACTTTTTCTCTTTTACCTTTATACCAAAACCTCAGGATATTATTATGGTATTTTATGATTCATAATTTTGTCTTATTTGCTAGAGTCTTCTCAACCCCTCTGCCTAAGTTTCTTTGCATTTAGATAATATTTACTCCTTTTTAGCTTAAGTTATTATCTATAAGCTGATGGCTCTTTAAAACTATTGCTCTAATGTTAATCCTTTTTTCACCTCCAGGTAGCAAGATCTGGTTGATTTATAATTTTCTCCAAGATATGATCCTGCTCCAGTGTCCATCAGCTCATCTTTATGACATACGTCTTACTGAAGTCAAACATGGGAGTCATCCTTGAATTCTCGATTACTCACACATCTTAAATCTCCCAAAATCAGTATGTCAAAATTGAATGTTGATATTTTTCACAATTAGTTTGCCATTTCTTGTTGTTTCTGTTGATGCACTAGCACAATTTAGGCTTTCTGGTTCAGTAAATGCTATTGTTTCCAAGAGCAAAAAACTTTATACATTCAGTTCTTACAAGTCCTATCAATTCTAGACTTAGAACTTGATTTGTCCAGTTCTGTCAAACTCATTCTTAACCAAAATAGCACTGTTTCTCACCCTAGAGTTTGCTTTCCCTACAAATTGTAGGCACAATGGTCAAAATCACTTTAAAGAACAAAAATATCTAGCTGTTAAAGAACAGTAGCCGGGCATGGTGGCGCACGCTTTTAATCCCCATGCTTGGGAGGCAGAGACAGGAGGATTGCGCAGGTTCGAAGCCAGCCATGCTGGCTTAGGAGACCCTGTTTCCAAATAAAAAAGTATATAAAAAATAGGTCTGGGAGTGTAACCCGGAGTTAGAAGGGCTTCCAGGAACCCCAGTACCACCAAAAAAACAAAAACAAAAAACAACAACAACAAAAAAAAAAAAACAGTAAAGGGAGGAGCTGGGCATAGTGGCACACCTCATACTTACAAGGCTGAGACAGGAAGATCCAGGTTTGCAGCCAGCCTCTGCTTCTTAGTGAGGCCCTCCACAACTAAATGAGACCCTGTTTCAAAATAAATAATAAAAAAATTGGGCTGGGGGTATAACTTGGGTGTAGAATGCTCCTGAGTTCAACCCCCAGTATGACAAGAAAAGAAAATTAAAAGGGACAACATTCCAAGAAAAAGAAACTGATTTACTAAGGCCCTAAATTTTCAAAGCTCTCAATGTGATTGTACAACAAAGGAAAGGATGATGCTATTGACAGTGGGAGGGTGGGGTTGACTCAATATGAAGTGAGGATAAAATAAAGATAGTTGCATCTAGCAATGTAAGAGATAATCTTATTCATTACCTTAAAACATCCTTGACACTGTAAAAAAGATTATGAGTTATGATTGGGTAGTGGGAAAGAAATTAAGTGGAGTTAGATAACAGGTAAGAGGTGATAATATCAAGGAAAGGGTTATGGATTTGAAATAAAGAAAGTTCCTAGAATTTAGATTTAATTTGGAGATAAAATAAATGGGATCGTCTGATGGATTGAATATGAGGCAAGAGAAAAGAATAAGGAATGACTACTGTATTTTAGCTTGAGCCACTGGAAAATGTTCGTGCCACTTATAGAGGTAGAGATGGAAGAAGAGATTTCAGGGAGGGAGGGTTATAAATCAAAGTTTCAGGGTTGAACACTGAAGTTGAGATAGTATGAGCCACCCAGTTGAAATGTCATAAAATGATTTAACAAATAAGCCTTCCTTTGATTTCTACAGCTTCCTGATGCAATTTCATTACTAGATAAGCAGATGATCTAAGAAGTGTTCTAGCCAGGTTCTGAACCTATGCATAGGTGACAGGCTGGGTTGAGGTCATAACATTATTATTTTTTATTGTTTTTTGTGGTACTGAGTGTAGAACCCAGGGGATTTTCTACCTCAAGGCTATACTCTCAGACCTATTTTTATACTTTATTTGAAAACAGGGTCTCACTAAGTTGCTGAATAGCTGAGCTGGCTTCGAACCTGTGCGATCCTCCTGTCTCAGTCTCCCAAGTGCTGGGATTACAAGCGTGTGCCACCACGCCTGGCTGCAGAACATTATTTTAAAAATGTATTAATTTAAGCCGGGCGTGGTGGCGCATGCTTGTAATCCCAGCATTCGGGAGGCTGAGACCTGGAGGATTGCGGTTCGCGGACAGCCTCAGCTACTCAGTGAGGCCCTCTGCAACTCAGTGAGACCCGGTTTCAAAATAAAGAATAAAAAATAGGGCAGGGGGTGTAGCTCGGAGGTCAAACGCCCCTGGGTTCCATCTCCAGACCCGCAAAAAAAAAAAAAAAAAAAAAAAAAATGTATCAATTAGCTGGGTGTGGTGGTGACGCACACTTGTAATCCCAGTGCTTGGAAGGCTGAGACAGAAGGATCGCACAGGTTCAAAGCCAGCCTCAACTACTTAGTAAGGCTCTCAGCAACCTAGTGAGACCCTGTTTCCAAATAAAGTATAAAATAGATCTGGGAGTATAGCCCAGAGGTAGAAGAAAGCCCGTGGGTTCCACCTCCAGTATCACAAAAAAATGTATTATCAATTTAACCAAAATTTGCTAACAAGATTATCTTCATTATGCATGGCAACCATTTTTCAGATGCTAATCTAATGAATAAAATAATCAAATATAAAGGCAAAACAAAATGGATCATAATAAAACAAAACAAAAACAATTCTTCAATTAGATTACATGTAAAGCCAGTTGTATATCCACTGCCAATATTGCCTGATGTGGTCATAGTTCCTGTAAGAACACGATCATGTTGATAATAACAAGAGCTTTCTACAAAGGTTTAGGACTCTAAAGCCTATATAGGAACATGTGAATTATGAATCCTAATAGCTGAAAATAATGCAAATAATCTTTGAGAGAGGGATGGACTATTATTCTTAAGGCAGAGACTTGGAATATTGAAAACAATAAAATAATAGTACATGATACATCCAGAGGAGGAAAGTAAGAAATGGGAAAATAAATTGAAATCCAGAAGGAAATAGATATTAGAACAAATGCTATAGACAGACCAAGAGAACAGCAAGTAATAGGACACTGGTTTTTAAAATCTGAGGCACACATGACCTCATCCCTCAAAGCTGTGGCTTTTTGTAGCAATAGGGAAGAAGGAAAAAGTAAAATAATGTCTGCTTATCATCATTTCAGACCACATATTACCTATCTTCCTCAAGCTCATCTGAAAGAGATAAATTTTGATCAGGTGATACAGCACATAAAAACTATTTATGTTGTTAAACATAATTTTTGGCAAATAATTCCTTTGATGTTTTATAACACTTAAGGATGTACGAGTGGCAATTCTTCAGAGATTCTCGATTAAATAACTTTTACTAGAAGAGGGAAAATCAGGTCTCATTGAGTAACACTATAGAATGATGCTTAAAATAATTAGTGGATTAGTGGGTTTCAATTCTAATAGCTTATTATTATGTATTAGGGAACTTTTAAAAAACCATGATTACTTTGGCTCCATCCACATAGAATCTGAGTCAGTCAGTCTGAGGAGTGTTACTGTGACCCCAATCTTCTGAAAGGAAGTAAGGAAAGAAGAGTCTATGCACACTTCTAGGCATTGAAGACATTTTTAGTCTTAACATAAATTAAAATTTTTGTAAAAATGTGTATAAGAAATTATTTTAGAATGTTTCTGCTTGCCTATATTGTATACTATTTTCAGTTTTAGAACTAAATGTCCACAATCCTAACACATGTTAACACTGAAGGCTTGTCTTAATGTTGTGCCAGTTGTATGAGAAAATTAGTCATGTTAAATGAGACCATAAAAGTTTAAGTCAATTTTAAATTTCAGATTTGTATTGTGTGTAACAGATGATGGAGAAAAAATTATTTTTCCCATATTCTTTTCTTGTCCTACTTTTCTAATAATACATGGACAATAAGTTATAAATATTGTACCTTGAATAATTTTATGGTATGAACATAAAATCCTGAATAGAAATAAAAAAGCACTAATGAAATTTTATTTTATATTAACAATATAACTAAAAGACTGTCTAAAAGGTCTCTGTAAATCAGTATAAGAACTCACTATTATAAAATGGGCTGTTAACTTATAAAAATGAGTCAACGAAACAGAAAATTTAGCATTAAGCCTACACTGATATAATAGAGAACTTGTAGAATCATCAGAGAAATTGATTCTTTTTAGAGAGTAATACATTGGTAAGAAAGACTTCAGTTTGTCAAACCAGACTCTTAAGAAAGTTTTCTAATAGATAAAAACATGAACATTTATGACTTTATGCATATCCAGAAAACAATACTACAAATGTGCTAAAAGTTAAAAAATAAAAGGTTTTGGATGACTGTTTTTCTTCAATGGTCATACAGAAATGCTTAAGCACAGGGTGTTCCCAGGCATATTCTTTCTGTGGACAAAAGCAATTTCCTTATATTCAAAAGTAAAGAGAAATTAGAGGAAATATGTAATCTGAATCTGTTAGTCAAAACAACATAGGTATTTAAGTCACAGTCTAGGTTATACAGTAAAGAGACCATTGGATCAAAAAATAAAATATTTGAGTTTTTGTTCCTAATTTTACATATTCATACATAAGAATTTAAACTCAGCAGCCTGGTACATATTTTTATCAATTTAAAAACAAACTCTTAGGACCAGACAACTTGTATATTATCCAGCTGTAAAAACCAATAATGAATTGCCAAAAAGAAGGCATGATGGCTTTGTTTTAAAGAGACCAACCCTATAATCCAGTGTCCACCATTAGCTAATTATCTGCTCTTAAGCGAAAGGATCATTCATTCATTCATTCATTCATTCATTCGACAAAACAGTCATCTGTTATGTTCAAGCAGTGTGTAAAGGATCAGGGATGTACACGTGAAAAATGGGGACAAAGACCTTGCTTCACTGGACTCACATTACATAAAAGAAACAGCAGTGAAAGCGGATAATTCCAGATGTTAGGACAGTTTTAAGAGATAGTAAATAGAAGGGGGAACTTTGATTAAGGCCTCATTAAGGAAGTGATAGCTAAGCCTCACTTTCTCACTGGAAGTGACCTGAGGAAGTTGGAGCCAGCCATGGAACAAGCCCACTAAAGCTATTGAACTGGGGTTTTGGAAGAGGGGTCAAGAGGGCTCTGTGATCTGAAATCTCAAATTATCTTGAGATTAAAGAATTATAACTAAATGGTATTAACTTGTTTTGTATGTGTCAATATTTTATAGTAATATAACATAGCTTGTCTATTTATTTAGTTAAATAAGCACATATAGATGATATCTATATTATAATGTAATTTTTAATAAGGAAAGTTACTAAAATGAAAGAAACTCCAATGCTGTAGCATTTCCGTAGCAAGCACAAAATAATGATGTATACATTGTTTGATCAATGCTTTGCCAGCAGGGGGAAAACAAAATCAAAGGAAATTTGCTAAATCCTCACTAGAAAGTAAGCTTTCCAAGAGTATTTACAAGTTACTCCTAGAAAGTTGTAGAATGCCTGGTACACATAATTTTTCAGTATACATTTGTAGAATAAAATTTCATAAATACTACAGCCAAATAGTAAGGCAATTAATTGATTTGCACAGTTCAGTCTCTCAAGATGAGGGAAAGGAGCACAAAAAGATTCAAAAAATATAATTCCTCATTTCTTTCCCTATTTTGCAAACTAAACCCTAAAATTCATAGAAAGTCAGGTTTATTTTACTGGCATTTTTGGTTATACTCACCAGCTACTCACTGACTAGTGTTACAGAATTGATACATATATCAAAGATTATATGACATTCAAAAGGTATCTATTCAGTGTTGGAAGAAGATTCTGGAACCAACTGACATTTATTTGAAGAAGTATGAGTATGCTGGAAATTTTGCGAGATTTTGAAGGAGTTGTAGACTGACAAAATCAATATGAAATTCTTGATTTCAGAAGGCAGTGAGCAAAATCAAAAACTATTTGAAGAGATAGAACATACCCTCTGAAATTATACCGAGTAAGTAGTATGCAATTGCTGATGTGCATGGGATTAGAAATGCCACAATTTCTGTGTCTGGAAGAATGTGACTTAACCAGTCTCTAGGAATCTACAACATGAGACTGATACATACTGTAGAAAAAAGAGAAGGTTCGCTGTTCCAGAAAAGAAGTAGAAAGAAGTAGAAAGAGAGTGTTCATGTTACTTCATATTTTACCATTTGGGATATAAAATTAGAATAATATTTCAAAAGTCATATGACTACACTGCACCAATAAAGAATGTTATTTCTATCACAGTTTTGGTAACATTTTTTTTAATTCCAGAAAAAAAACATTTACAAAATTTGCATGACCTATATGCCTTTTTATTTAATAGTGTGTACAAGCATTAAAATGTTAATATGCATAGATATAACTGTCTTCACTTACATGCTCCCTTATTAGCAACTGCTGCTTTTAAGTGTTTCATTACATATTGTCCACCCTCCCCTTTTCAAGATAAAAGTGTAACCTTTATTAAGGAAAAGTTTCTAATGCGTCACGTGATCAATAGATATAAGTACCTTCACTTTTTAAAATTAGTCTAAGGCTATTTTGCTTTTACTGTTGTATAAACAGGGAATTGAAGGGTAAAATAGTTAAAACTTAATGCTATAGTGCTAATGTGGCTTTTAAATCACGTCAGCCGCAATCACTGCATTATAATTAACAATTTATTGAACCAGCAATAAAATGAACATCACATTACTTCTTAAAGCAGCAGAATAAAATGGCTAATAAATAGCATAAGCCAGACAAATTGCAGAGTAATAGAAATTTTCTTAAGATTTATGGTGTGCAGAAAGATGGATGTGCTATTAGTAGGAGCTCCAATACTTGACAAAATTCTTTTACAAAGACATTGTTACCATGCATGTCAGAGTTCACAAGTCTAAGTGGTTTATCCAAATTTCAGCTCTCTGCTATTACAGTGGAAAATACTCATTACAAGGTTTTGAAACTGCAAGCAGTGTGTACATTTGCCAACATTCAAACTGCTACTGCCAAAAAGATACTAAAATATTTTATAAACTGTCAAATAACAAGTCTGCTAGTTTAATCTGAGTCTATTTTATATTATACAGACTGTAAAAACTATTACATTAATTCACTTCCTGAAAAACTTTTTAAGAGCAAAGAACAGCCTATATAAAAGCTGAACAAAGTAACTGCCTTTTACCTCTTGAAACCTTGATGAAGCCTCAGTTCTGTTGGGGAAGCATCATTGTTTTTGTGGAATGGAACCACATTCCCTCTAACAATGGTCATACTAATGGACCTTATTAAGTAAGATGAAGTCACAGAAATAGTTAGATTCTAGTTGCATGACTCATGAAGACATGAGGAAATTATGAATAGAAAAATGCCATTTTGCAATGTTTCTGCTGATATGTGTTTGATGCTTTGTTTTGATAGAGAGCTATTATGCTCAAAATTTAGAGAAAATATAAAACATTCTGAGAGTGTATAAAACAAAAAAATTTAAAGCATTCAATTTTTATTTTAGATTATGATTATTGTTATTACTAGTAGTAGCGGTTGTAGTTGCAGTCATGGTAGTATTTAGCATGTGAGGTCTCCTAAGCCATATGAAAAGACTAGGCTGTCTAGATTTTTGTTACTGAATAATTCACTCAGTAATGAGGTTAATCTAATTGTGTATAAATTGATATGTATTCCTCAAATATGTATCCAATATTCTAATATCTATACATTTAAAATGTAGCACATAGCAATATAAATATGACTCTTAATAGTGTATACTTGCTTATAATAGAGATATATGATTTGATTATCTTCATATAATATAATACATATGGAACTATTGGTTAAGGTAAGATGACTGTCATCAACACAGAGGACTACGTAATACAGAAGATAAAATTAAACAGAAAAAAATCATTTTCATATTAGAAAGGATTTACTGTTTTGCTAATCTGAATTCTTAAAGTTCCCAACTATTTCATATTTTTACCAGTTAAATCCTTGGAATTAAGTCCTACAGTTCCTTTGTTACCATTCCCTACTGCTTAGAATGATGGGACATAGAGAGTTCTTAGAAGATATTTGAGTGGATATTTCCTTTGTCTTCTCACATTTCCACATTTTGTGAACAGAGGCATTTAACATCTATTCCAAATTCCTTGTTGTGATAAGTCTTGGAGGATAGAAACAGAGGCTCCCTTTGGAGCAAAGGGTACACATGCTTAGAGATTAATAGGGCTCAGGGCCATTCTCTTGAACTGCAACCAGTGTGTGTATCCATCACCTCTCCCTCTTCACATTGCCCTATGGAAACGTGATTGCAGAGAACAGGAATGAGAAAATTCTGCTTGCCTAAGCGTTGCTATTACTTTGAGTAGTCAACTGTCCCAATCTCTAAATCAGAAGTCTCATGTTTTGTCCTAGTCTCCACGAAACTGTCACAGCTTAGGCTATAAATTTGTGAAGTTGAATTTTAAGCAGTTCTTGAAATTTTCAAATTTATATGCAAATTAGTAAAGTCCTATCATTAGTCTGAAAGTAGCTTACAAATTTGTAGATGAGATAAATAAACTATACACATGCAATAATACAAAGCAAAGAAAGAAACATGTTACTAATGTTACCAGAAACCAACAAAGTGGTGTATAGTGGTCAGCGGGAGAAAATCTCCCTTGTGAGGTGATCAGGGGAGTGAGGGAGAAGAAAGGATATTTTATTATTTTTAGATTCATATTTTTACTAGCACATTGTAGTTATACATCATAGCGAGGTTCAATATGATACTGGCATAGATGCATGCAACGCTTGGTGTCCTTCTGCCTCCCATTCCACTCTTCCTCTTCCTGCACATTTTAGTGAGATTATTAGTGATAATTTTATAGATTGTCATAGTATATATTTGACTATTTCCTTCTTCAATCCACCTTTTACCTTACCCAGCTCTTCTCCAACCTTTTCCCACTAATGTCTCTCTCTATATTATTTAAAGTGCCTTATGCTTCATATTTTGTCTCTAGTTTCCACATATGAAAGAAAACATATAACCCTTGACTTTTGGAGACAGGCCGATCACTTAGCATAATATTCTCTAGTTCCATCCATTTTCTTGCAAAGGACATAAAGTCCTTCTTATGTCTTTGTTGAATTCCAGTATCCATATATACAATATTTTCTTTATCCGTTCTTCTGTTGATAGACACCTGGTTTTGTTCTAGAATTTAGCTATTGTAAATCGTGCTGTTACAAACATGGGTATATATGTATAGTTATAGTATTTTATCTTTAAATAGCAAAAAAGCATGCCATTGGCACAATACTGACATATAAACCAAAGAAATTTAATAGGCGATACAAAGGAAAATTCTCATAAGCCAGTTGATTTTTTACAAAGGAACCAAAAACATGCACTGAAAAAAAGACAGCCTTTTAAACAAGTGGTGCTGGGAAACTAGATATGCATATATATAAGAATAAGATTATATCCTTCTCATCTCACACAAGTGTCAACTCAAATGGACCAAAGACCCAGAAATTAGGTCAGAAACTAGGTACTAGGTGTATTCCCTGGTAAATTTATAATATCTGTATATAATTCCCCATTTTCTTAATCTACTTTATTGTGTGTTATACCAACTTTTCAATGTTTTTCAAGTAATTGATTGTCACAAGTCAAACTCAAAATGCCACATAATGAAAAATGTCCTTTTCTACATTATTCGTTTAAACCCTTTAAAAATAAAATAAGTATGGCACAGTGGCACACACCTATAATCCCAGTATTTGGGAAGCTGAGACAGGATAGAAGGTTTGAGGCCAGTGATCAGTAAAACAAGGAGATCCTATTTCAATATAAAAAAATTAAAAGGCAGCCAGGCGTGGTGGCTCACGCTTGTAATCCCTGTGCTTAGGAGGCTGAGACAGGAGGATTGCACAAGTTCAAAGCCAGCCTCAGCTACTTAGTGAGGCTCTCAGCAACTTATTGAGACCCTATTTCCAAATAAAAAATATAAAACAGGTCTGAGAGTATAGCCTGGAGATAGAAAGCCTCTGGGTTCCACCCCCAGTACCACCAAAAATAAATAAATAAAAAAATAAAATAAAAGGCTAGGGGATAGCTCAGAGGTAGAAAGAGCCTGAGATTAGTTAGTACCCTGCACAACTAACTAACTAATTAACTAACTAAACCAGACATGGTAACACATGTCTTAAATTCTAGTAGTTGGGAGGCTGTGACAGAAGGATCATAGATTCAACTTAGTCAGCCCTGCTTCAAAATAAAATAATAAAATATGGCTGGGCATGTAGCTTGTGTTAGAATACCCCTGGATTCAAACCCCAGTACCACAATAAAATAGTAAATAAATTAATGGCAATGTAACTTTCCCCAAAGTCTTCCATTGACCTTCAGTAATTGTTTTTCAATTCTATGTTCTTCAATTCCAAGGACTACTGCATATTTTCCTGCATTGCACAATATTTTGCTATCAATTTTCTCTTCTGGGATTTTGTATTGATCATTTACATTTTGTTCTTTTTGGTTTGGTTTGGTTTGGTTTGTGGTTCTGGGAATTGAACCCAGGGCCTCTTATATGCTAGGCAAATGCTCATTTAAATTTCTGATTAAATTTCAAAACCAGGCTAGGGGAAAGAAGCTTAACATATACAAAGAGGTCTATACTCCAATGTACATTTCAGCACTATTCATAAGAGCTAAGATATGGGATCAATGTAAGCGTCAATCAATAGTAAAAGAATATAGAGAATGCTTTTACATATGTACATATATACAGAAACATACTCCATTGTTTAAATATAAATAATAGAATATTATTCAGCTCTAAAAAAAAGAAGGCACTCCATAAACACACAGTGAATTCTAGCCATAAAGATGAACAAATTTATGTTATTTGTAGGAAAATGAATGACACTAGAAAACAATATGCTAAATGAGATCAGTCTGTTTCAAAAAGTCAAGGGTCATATGTTATCTCTTATATATGGAATCCAGAGGAAAAAATAGGAAACCAAAGGGACTTCAGATATATGAATAGTATTTGGTAGATGTGCCAATCTCAATTATTATTATTGAGATTGGCACAGCTATAGGTACAGGAATGGGGATGCAGTGGGGTGAAAATGGAGAGGAAACACACCAAGTGCTGTGTGAATGTATATTTCTATCACTCTGAACCTCATCAGGGTATATGATTACAGTGTACAAATAAAGTATATTTTTAAAATGGGACTTTAGATAAACAAGGAGAGAGACCAGTAGAATAGTGGAAAGAGAGGGGGAAAGGGAGGGGAGAGGAAAACTGATGAAGAAAACAGTTCAAATACTGCTATGTCCATAAATGAAGGCATCACTACCCATCTCACCAGTACACAGGGGGATGGATGGGAGCCGGATGAGATCCACAGATAAGCACACCAAGTACTGTGTGCATGTGTGTTTCTATCACTTTGAACTTCACTATGATGTATATTTGTATTACACAAATGGAAGTCTAAGAAAAGAATGAAACTCCATCATTTCTGACAACATTGAAATAAGCCAGGAGCAAAAAACAAATGCTCCATGGTCTCACTTATACGTGGAGTAGAAATATCCAAATATGTAGGATCAAAAATACAGTGGCATTTACCAGAGACTCCAAATAGGGTGATTGGTGAGCTGTTTATTTCAAAACTTCATTAGATCAGAGAAATGAGTTCAAGAGATATATTGTACTTCATGGTGACTATAGTTAATAAATATATTTTAGACTTGAAAAGCACTAAGATATTTTAAGTGTTTCCAAAACAAATGTTAATTATGTGCATTAATTTATATATTAAATAGCTTGTTTTAGCTATTCCACAATATATCCATGCATTAAAGCATCATGAGGTGGGCCATAAATGTGTACAATCTTTGTCAATAAAAATAAAGAAAAACCAAAAAAGTAGAGTAGGAATGAAGGAACCAATGTGATTCTTCTTTTATAATGAAAAAAAAAACAATGTTAACCATACAAAATGGCACAATGTGATTAGAATCAAATCTAAAAGCCAGATTAAGATTTACAATGAATCTAAGAACAATTATTTCTATCCTTCAAGTAAAAACAATAAACTAACACGTCTATTAAATCAAATATACATTTTCAATTATTGAAGTCCAAATCATAATTATGAAAGTTCTTGAGAGAAGGAAGTGCAATGATTTTGTAAAATCAACTTTGGTTGTTTTTAGCCAGGAAAAAGTTTTGCAAATAGGCTATCCATACAACAGAGCTCAGAAATGAAGTAAAACACAAACAAAAAGTACTCTGACTAGACATTTACTCTCACACACACCCCTGGCAGATGAAATAGAATTTGCAGAGGTTCCTTCCCAAGGCCTTTCACAGATTCAAGAAAGCAGGACCATGTG
The DNA here is from genome assembly GCF_963383645.1 of Muscardinus avellanarius. NCBI lineage: Eukaryota > Metazoa > Chordata > Mammalia > Rodentia > Gliridae > Muscardinus > Muscardinus avellanarius. Next base: position 88,649,295 of record NC_137787.1, on the reverse strand, counting down.
ACTTGCTAAAGTGTTTTGCTTTCCCATCAAAGATCAGTTTCAGCTGGGCGTGGTGGCTCATGCTTGTAATCACAGCACATGGGAGGCTGAGACAGGAGGATCGCACGGGTTCAAAGCCAGCCTCAGCTACTTAGTGAGGCTCTCAGCAACTTTCTGAGACCCTGTTTCCAAATAAAGTATAAATAGCCTGAAGGTAGAAAAGCCCCTGGGTTCCACCCCCAGTACCACACACACACACACACACACACACACACACACACACACACACACGTTTCAGGTAATGAAGCCTGAAAATTAAATCCCTACTTGCCTCCTCCCCGGAAAAAGCTACATTTCACTCTCAGATGAAAATGACCAACCATCCCAGAATGCCTGAAAACAAAGACATTCTTGAAACAGAAAAAATTTGTTACTAAAATCATGAATGTCCTAGGCAAACTGGAACTATTTGGCAACTTTATACAGTGCCCAAGGGCAGCCTCTGGGATACCCAACAATGCACATTAAAAACATGACAGAGGTGTGGCAGTGGAAGATAGCCCTAGTCTAAGTGCCTAAAATGTCTGAGCATGTGGTCGCTTAGCAAGAACCTGTTTCAAAATGAAAAATAAAAAAATATGGCTGGGGTTTAATTCAGAGTAGAATGCTCATGTGTCCAATACCTAGCAATGAAATGATAAACAAACAAGTAAGTAAATAAGTAAGTAAATAAATAAATACAGAAAGGCAGGTGCAGTAGCATAGGCCTTCAATCCCAGTAGTTGGGAAGCTAGGGCAGGAGGATGACAAGTTCATGGCCAGCCTAGACAACTCAGTGAGAGCTTGTTTCAAAATTTAAAAAAAAAAAAAGTTTGGGAGTGTGGCGTGGTAGTAGAGCACCCTTGGCTTCTATTTCTAGTTCTACACACACACACACACACACACACACACACACACACACACACAATACAAAATATGCCAAAAATACTCCTTACCAAACACACTTTAGTAAGGGTTCTTAAAATTTTTTCTGTTCTCTTTATTCAGCAGTGTGGGTTTTTTTTTTTTAATCACAAAAACATTGGTCTGAGATCTTTCCATTTTCATAGAACTTCCTTTTCCAACCTTCATTTTGCCTAACCTCTATCCTGCCTCTTGTATTCTTCTTCACAGCTTTCTATAGCAGCTTTCTCAACATTTATAAAAATCGGTATTTAGGATATTTAGTATGTAATAGACTCATTCATGTAATATGTAAATGTATGTAAGGTATAAACAGGGCAAATGTTACTTAATCAAATATTTCTCCCAGAAAACATTAAATTTTAAGAGGAAAAACCTGGCTCGTGGACAAATAATGAAATTATATAATTTTGTGTATAAGAAAATCAAGTAGATCAAGCAATCTCTTTTCTTCTCAGTCCTGACTTTATTAGATATTTTCACAGCCAGACCTCCTGTTTTCCCTATTTGGTGGTTCACTGGTATCTCAACTATTAGGTCAACTCAGACTTTGAGAACTTAAAGCAGCTTCAGAAACCATGCTTAACATCAAATATAGCAAGGCTTATTGTTTTGTTCTCCATGTTGGGCTACCTCACATTAGGATGACTATTGCACATTCTTGCTGTTCATATAGTGACTTAAATGGACAAATCAGCCACAAGGTGTGGTAGTGCATCCCTGTATAATCCCAGGACTTGGGAAGATCATAGGTTCAAGACTAGCCTCAGAAACTTAGTGAGACATTCAGCAACCTAGCAAGACACTCAGAAACCTAGAAAGACACTGTTTAAAAAAAATTTTTTTAAATGGCTGGGAGTGTAGTTCAGAGGTAAAATGCCCCTGGGCTGAATTCTCAGTACCACAACAAACAAAGAAAGAAACAAAATTCACATTCATACACCATTTTAGGGAATTCTGTTAAATATTATCTGTACATGAGTACCAAAGTTTAGTTTATAGAACTGGTATTCATTGGATTTTCATGTTCTCCTAACTGCCATATTATTTACCAAGAATAAAACTTTGTCCAATGATAGTACTCTATATTTGATTCTGAATCCTGATCCTGAATTCCAGTGACTTGTTTTCAAATCTGATGCATATAGACAGGCTAAATATAAAATGTCAGCCTGAGTGGCTCTCTTGAATACCACTAACATTTACTCACAAATTCTACTCAAGAAAAATTAGACAGTCCAGTGAACCATCTTGAAATGTTCAGAGCCAAGCAGTTTTCTTATATGTAAAGACTCTGAAGTTTGGTCAACCACTGCTGAAGTGGCTGAACTGATGAATTAGCTTTCTATGAGTCAGATTTAGAGAATGATAATGGTTCAATCTTATGTGGATATTTAACACAGGGATGAAAAATATTTTCTGTGGTCTATGCTAAAAACTAACATTTCTATGCCCATACAAATATCATTAAGAATCTATCATAGGAGTAGGGCTCAAGTAAAATTTTAGAGTTCTTTTGTCTACATTTCTTTAGATGGCCACTATATAAATCAACCAGTCTTGAAAGTCCAAATAAAATCTATTTGCCATCTGTGACCTCATGATGTGCTTTACATTGCTAATGACCTGCCTTTTCTGAAAAAATCATCGTACTAAAACAGGCTTTTGACCGCTACCTCTATGCTACTCTAAGATGCTGCATAGATGCCCCTTGGTGAGCCTAAAAATGTCTCTGGGCTTTCTCTTCAACCTTTCACTTTTCCTCATCCCATTTACACAGTTCATGGTTTCTTAACCTTCTTGATTTTACCCAGACTCTCCTTTCTATGTTTATAACAAAAAGAAATCATCCAGAAAGTCTACTCAGATGCTAACAACTTTTTCTCAAACCTAACCCCTATAGTTCTCCTTTATAGTATTTCTATTAAAATGCAGATAAGTAGTCCTTCCACAAAGCCTGACAAAAGACTCTGTAGAAAACATTAACCAGAGTTAATATTCAGAAGAGATCAGATCAATCCCAGAAGAGGACAAAATGATGGGTCAAAATGACACAATATAGATACCTGTATTTGCCTACTTATGAAGCTAATGCTGATGCCTCTTATTAACAGTCTTACTTTACAGAGAAGATCAGCCAAAGGGGTGTGTGTGTGTGTGTGTGTGTGTGTGCGCGCACGCATGCACATGCACACATGGTCACTTACATTACAAAAATGAATCATCTAGAAGTCTTTGCATTGAAATCACAATTTGAAATCTAGGAGTGGCGGCACTTACTTGTAATCCCAGTACTTGGGAGGCTGAAAAAGGAGGATCATGGGTTTGAGACCAGCCTCAGCCACTTATTTAGATCCTGTCTCAAAATAAAGAAAACAAAACAATAGGACTGGGTATATATTTTGGAGTAGAATGCCTCTGGGTTCATTACTCAGTACAAAAAAAAAATCATAATTTTATTTATGTGTATTTTAATTAGGTAGGTAAAATAGAGATGACATGTCAAAACAGTTATAGATATGTGTGAATCAAGTATCCCTCATCCCTGCATAACCATGTAACTAGAGAGAGCAATGTGAAGCAATCATATTAAAAATGGATTCATAAATGTTCATTAGAAATAAGAGTTTACTGTCGTATTGATGCCAAAAGCTTCTAAGTACCTTTTATTAAAAACATTTTCCCTTTGCACACTTTAGTACTGTGATCCAGGTGTATCTGTCTCCTGAGGTCTTCCTAATACTCTCATATGTGGTATCTACTGACCAATTCATCTTCCATTAATAGCTCCTTTCACAAGTCGAATTCAACTAGCATCACTTTTGACTGGGTATAGTCCAAGACCCAATAGATAAAAAGTCTCTCTTCTATTGTATTAAATAATAAATGTGATTCATAAGTGATTCTGATGAAACTTCTAGGGAAGTTTCAAGTATAATATTTGTTGAGAAGGTGATCGGCCTAACTAGTCTGCAAACTTTCATTTTTGTCATAAGAATAGTAAATCATTAACTCTGCACTTGGGCTGACAATCTCCTGACACACATACACGTGAGAGGGCCTCTGTAGAGGTCTTCTACATTTACCTTCCCATTTCTGCATTCAGCTGTGTATCATCAGATGCTGTGAGGCCAAGATAAGACACTCAGGAGTTGTCATGGTGCTGTGTGGATACTGAGGATGTTGTGTTAAGTAGAAGCTGTTGCTGGTGTACATTACCAAGTGAGTTTAGTATTTTTTTTATTTTTTTTTTAGTGGTACTGGGGGTGGAACCCGGGATCTTTCTACCTCCAAGCTATACTCCCAGACCTATTTCATATTTTATTTGGAAACAGGTCTCACTAAGTTGCTGAGAGCCTCACTAAGTAGCTGAGGCTGGCTTCGAACCTGTGTGATCCTCCTGTCTCAGCCTCCCAAGTGTGGGGATTACAAGCATGTGCCACCATGCCCGGCTAGAGTTTGGTATTCTTCAAACTTATCATGACAGGAACTTAAGTAAGGTAATCAGAAAAAGCAGAGAATGAAAAGGTCTTATAGAACCCTAGAATCTACTTAATCCAGAAGCTCACAAATGCAACACAGAACTCTAATCCAGATGAAAAGTGCCATATCAGCCTTTTTTTTTTTTTTTTTTTTTGCGGGTCTGGGGTGGAACCCAGGGGTATTCGACCTCAGAGCTTCACCTCCTGCTCTATTTTTTAGTCTTTATTTTGAAACTGGGTCTCACTGAGTTGCAGAGGGCCTCACTAAGAAGCTGAGGCTGTCCGCGAACCTTGATCCTCCGGTCTCAGCCTCCCAAATGCTGGGATTACAAGCGTGCACCACCATGCCCGGCGCCATATTAGTCTTTTTATCTTAATGTTTTGTAACTTTTCGAAGACATATTGATAGAGGAGATAAGAACTAGTGGAATCAAGTAGATTTCAGTTTGGAATTCCTTTGGAAACACTTCTTCATTTTAATAAAAAATGTAGTTAAGCAAACATGTAGTTAGTTTACTACATAGCGTGTTTTCAAAACTGCAAGTATAATTATTTACTCAAAATAATTTGCCTAATGGAACACAACATGATAGAGGTCAAAGTTCATGGAGAAAAGAATTAGATTGGCTCTGTTTAGAAGACTGAGTAGTTCAGATCAGGCCAAATGGTTTTGATTCCCAAGGGTGTTTTCTCTTAACTATGTGACTTAACATAAACACATTTTTTTCACCTATGATATTAGAATTAAATGTGACAATTCTATCTAAAAGCCTTTTACTGTCTGGTACATTTCAGGTTCACTACAAATATTAGTTTCCTTTTTTCACTTACTTATGTCTCATATAAATTGCTTCACCTCTCTGGAGGTTATTTATTTATCTATCTATTTATTTATTCATCTAAAAAATAGCTAATCTGGCTAAAAAAATCAATGATTCTACAATATACAATATCAGGTAGGTGGGGTCATCTAAACAAAGGTTGAAAACCAGACATTAGTCTTAGGGAAATAAAATCAATATGTGAAACTGTGTTATGAAAGACCATGAAGAATGATAAACTAAAGAATACATAGGCCTACTTAAAAACATTAAACATTTTAAAACATAAAACATCTTGAAAAAGGCATGTCTGCCAAGCAAAACATTCTTGGGGGGCAAGTTTGAATTCTTGATTCCAAAGTTTCTAATTTCTAATCTAGAGTTTTTAAATATTGATCTCCATTGCCCACCAGCCTCCCAGATTGTTGACAGAGCTGTCAGGGAATAGATCAGTCATACTTTTAAGTCCAACTAATCAGTTACGGTCTCTGCAAGAATTTTTCATGGAAGTTGGCATTTCTGGAAAAATATACTTTTGGAACTATCCAGGTCACTGCTGAAGAAGAGGAAAGTTAGAAAGATTAAGTCAGAACAGAGCCAAGCAGAATGTTTTGTTTCTGGCTATGCTGTGGTTTGGCTGTGAAGAAATGACCTCAGCATTCTACTAAGAATTATGCTCTTGTGGGAGGGGTTTGTGTGTGTGTGTATGTGTGTGTGTGTGTGTGTGTGTGTGTGTATCTGTGCACGCACATGTGTTTTTTTCTGCCATGAATATGCCTGAGAAACTGCAGAATAAAAATGCAAAATAACAACTATATTTAGATTCACTCCCACACAGACTCTAAAGCTTAATATTTCACTGAACACCACATGGAAAGAGTGAATTAATATCCATAACTCTTCCACATCACTCATGTTTCAAAGTTCTGTCATTATAGATTTCTCTGGCCTATATAGTTACAAAATTAGCTAACAACAGTAATCTTTCTTTAATATAATATGCAATTGTACTTCATAAGAAAAAATTCATTAGATTTATTCCTCTTTTGGTTCTGTATATCCACAGAATTTTCATTGATGTTACAATAAATGACAAATATCTATCTAATAAAAATTAAACACAAGCGATTTTAGAACAATTATTTATAATCCAATGCTATTTATCAAGATAATCATGATATCAAAGTCATTTATGATATACTTTATTGTCATTTCTGCAGCTATGTGACATTGTATGTTATTTCATTTCTCTAACCCACAGTTACCTTTTATATAAAATATGATACTGCTGGAGTTTGTCTACTACTATTCTTAAGTATTTGATTCTCAATGAAATATATTGCTCAACTTATTAAATAAAACCTACATCTTATTAGAGATTGCACCATACAAGATTGAGGAATGTTATGGAATATGATATCTGAAGTACACAATTATTCTTAAATTTTGTGATTCTTCATGAAGCATATCACAAAATTTGATTATTAAACAAAACCCATATCTTATTTAAGATTTAAGATCTTATTTAAGATTTCAACCATACAAAATTGAGGAAGGTCAGACATTCAATAAGCATCAGGAACTTCATGTCTAATTGCTTTGTGGCCGTACATAAAGCAGATCATAAAATATTTATTTTATGGAAAATAAAAGGCAGAAATATTAAAACAGCTTAAATTTTAAAAAGTAAATTTCTAGAAGAATATATGCCAAGTATTATAAAAAATTATCAGTAGATGATGTTATAAAATAGTTTTTGTCCTTGTGCTTTAAATGTCAAGTAAACTTATTCAGCTTTGACTACTGAAATTAGTTTTAAAACTATGAGGACTATTTATAACAGTGCCATCAGCGATATGGTTTACATCATGATAAAATGTAAATTATTGTGAATCATTCAATATTTCTTTTTAAAAATTGTTTTTAATGGTGCATTATAGTCATATATTTGAATGGAGTACAAGATGGTAGAGGCATACATGCACACATCACTCAGTGCTTACACGACTCCCACCCTATTCCCTCCCCCTTCCTTTCTTCTCATGTTTGGCTTAGTGATTGACTTTGATACGTTTATTACTGTATATCATGTATATTAGGAAATTTCCCTCTTCCTCCTTCCCATCACCCCCAGTTCTTACTTGCTCATCTATGATTTCTCCTTCATCTAGAGTTCCTCCTATGACTCTTTTTCTCCCTAGCTTCTGCATATTAGGGAGAACATTAGATTTCTTATTTTTTGTTACTGACTACTCTCACTTAGCATAATCTTCTTCAGTTCCATCCATTTTTCTATAAATGGCACAATTTTCTTTTTCTTCTTTAGGCTGAGTAAAATTCCATTGTGTACATATCCAATAGTTTTGTAATACATTCATCTGTTGATGGACATATTGGCTGATTCCATAGTTTGGCAATTGTGAATTGTGGAGCTATGAACATAGATATGCATGCATTAGTTTGATAGTTTGTTTTCCATTTTTTTGGATGGATGCCCAGAAGTGGCATTTCTGGGTCATATGGTAGTTTTTTCCCCCATTATTTTGAGGATCCTCCATACCGTTTGCCAAAGTAGTTGCAAGATTTTAGAATCTCACCAACAATCCATTAGAGTTCCCACTTATTTACATCCTCCCCAGCATTTGTTGTTTGTGTTTTGAATGATTGCCATTCTAGGTGAAGTTAGGTGAAATCTCAGAGCAGTTTTGATTTGCATCTCTCTGATTGCTAATGATGTTGAGCATTTTTTCATGTATTTACTGGCCATATGAATTTCTTCTTTTGTGATTTGTCTATTATTTCACTTGCCCATTTTTATTGGGTGGTTTTCTTAGTGCTGAGTTTCTTGATATCTCTCTCTATATATATATATATATAGATAGATAGATAGATAGATAGATAGATAGATAGATATAGATAGATAGATAGATATAGATATATATAGAGAGAGAAGAGAACGAGAGAGAGAGAGAGATACTTGTAATTGAACCCAGGGTCCTTCCACCTCTAGGCTACACTTCCAGACCTATTTTATTTAGAAACAGGGTCTCACTAAGTTGCTGAGAGCCTCACTAAGTAGCTGAGGCTGGTTGAGCCAGATTTTTAAAGATCACATTTATTTTATATATAGTTTAAAATTAATTCACACCAATGATAGCAACATATCTTTTTTTCCAACATTACTCTGGTATCAAACTTCTAACAAAGAATAGACAATACATGCTAGCACTTCTAAGGAATATTCTAGAACTGCTAGACAAGCCTCTGTGTAGAAATTTATAAATAAATGCATTGTTTTAAAATATAGCCGTTTTCAGCACCAACTTTTTCTTATTGAATCACATCTTATTTAAACCTGCCAACAAAACCCAGAGTGCTGTTTCAAAAAAACCACATTCATATATTCATTGATTCATTTAATAAACCTCTACTGAACACGATTACCCTTCACAACATTAGGTATGATCATATTTATGCACTTTCTTAAGTGATTGATGAAGAGGAATTTAATATTTTCCAGAAAGAGTGTCCTGACAGTGCAGAGCAGCTGTTCATCCTTCCCCAAGAATATTTTTTAAATGCCCTCCCTACACCACAGCTAACAAATGGCAAAAAAAAAAGAATACGTAGCAAATAAAGCAGTAATACATCCTGGCAGAAAGAGAGAAACAGAGTCACAACAGTGCTCTTCAGTTTTCTTTCACTAGTAATGTGAAAAGCCATAGTTTTGCAAAGAATATTAAGAGAAAGCAAACATAGCACAGAGATCAATCTATTTGAAGCTTAGTAATGAAAAATCATTCTTTGTGCAAGTGAATAAGCAAAGTCTAAGACAGTTTCTACAATGAGTTATAGGTCCTTAAAGTAAGTAACAAGCATTTCAACCCAATGACATAGAATGACACAGAACAAGAAACAATTTAGATTGTACTTTGACATATTCTTTTCTTATTAGACAGATTACCATCAAATCTTTAGTAATAAGGAATGGAAATTTATAACAGAACAAAAATGATGACATATCTCTCACTAAAGAATTGTTGTTTTTTTCTGAATATATCATTTGTCAACTAAGTTTTATTTTATAGATACATTCATGTCCTTGTGAACTCACCTGGAGAGGCCTTTTATCCTCATCAAGATCCTCATGCCACAAATGCATGAATCAGACAGATAGCACCTCTTTTTTCCTATCTTATCAGTTGGAAAGGGACATGAGGTTAGGATGGTATTTTATGGTTTGGGGGTGGATAATACAAGAAGACTGCCAATTAATTTTCCTGAAAGAAGGTTACTGCCATGATTAGACATTTAAAAGTGGTATAGATTTTCTTAATTTAGCATTAGCCTGGCCCAAACCTCATGCCCATGACTTACCTACAAATGAGTCCTTCACTCAATATACTTAACAAGTTGAGAAAAAGGACACAGAAAAAGAAAGAAGAGGGCAGCATGTAAGTATGCAATTTTGGGCAATATGTGAATCACTCTGACTGGTTTTATGGTCTAATGAAGAACTTGCGATGTTAATGATCTTATTGTCTCTTCTGTTGAGATTGGGTAAAGGCAAAGACATAGGGTATTTTTTCCTTTCCTTTCAGTGACATGTTTCTTTATGGATAAACATCAACTTACTTTCTGCCAGAGAAAAAGATTATAAAAAATATATTGTGATTTCTTTCTTATATTCTAGTTAGCTTGAAAACCAAATGAAGCTGTTACTAATTTATTTATTATAAATTCTTTATATGTTCTGTCACACACAGAGCAGGAGTATACATGATCCTATGACTAGGAAAATGATGTTAATGTGTAAGAAAACAGGGAATAAAAGAAATGATAGGATCTGGTGCAAACTGGTAATTTTCTGCTATTTTCAAAAAGTGCACACATCATTCATCTTCAGAAAATTGTTGTCATGTAAAAATATGTGCCAATTATTTCTATATGTGTCCATTATCGAGACTCTATAAATCTAAATTACATATTAAAAATTCATAATTAATGAATATTATGAACTTATTCAAAGTAAAAACAAACATTTTACATGGCAAACAGAAGAAAATCAAGATTCATATAATTCAATTTTAGACCAGATTATAGATAGTACTAAAGATTATGTGCTAAAAAAATGACAGTGTGTTCTATTAACTTCCACTAAACAAAGTAAACTAAACAGCAGAAGGATATAAAGTGACTGCATCACCATTGTCTTAATTTGAAACATCACCAAAGAATGATTACTAATATAAGATAATTCAAAATAGGTGAATATGTTTGAATGTTCTGCACTAGTTTTAAAAACAATTTTATTTTAAACTCTTACATGCATAGATCATCATTGTACATATCATAAAATGCCTAATGTTTGACTATAAAATGTGTGAATTTAGTAAATTAATATTTATTAATTATATATGATTTATCAGCCCAGTATTATCATGTTTCCTCTAGCAGAGGATCCCAAATGTTGTTCCACGAATAAACACTGGATTAAGTTTAAATGAATTAACTAGAAAAATGTGAAATATATATACACTCCCAACTTCCATCTCAAATTTTACACAATATGTCTGAAACCTCTTTATGTTTGTTTTGTATAAATATCCCATATGAGTCCAATTTGTAGCTAGAAACAAGATGCACAGTTGTAGGGGTTACAGAAGAAATATTATACATATTCACTGACCTCACTGACTTTATGTAACTCTAAAAACTGCAAAGTTAACATGTACCACGACATTATGACAAATGTAAGCAATAATACTATACAATCAAACTTGAGATAGCCAAGTACTTACAAACGCAGAGTGGGGTCAGATACAGTCAGGGATGCCTACTTGAACTACTTGATGAAAATGAGGTGGACATTTGTAGGGATGTTCAAATATATGTGAGTTAGGAATGTAGAAGATTTGGTAGGCTCTAAAAACAAAGACATATTGATATGCTAATGATGCAGTAAGGACTTCAATCTAGAGAAAAATTCTTATTTGATATGTTAGAGAACTTGGAACTAATTTATATAATGACTTAGATTCGATGTTAGAAAATAATTAAGAATGATAAAATTGTCTTGCTAAAAGGTACAAATTTCAGTGTGTGAAACTTAAGTTAGCAAAATATCATGAGCATAGATGATATAGAAACAACTTAATGAAGAAAATCATAGAATACTGTTCAACTTAAGAGAAAGGGGTTAAAATAGATGACAAGTTTAATATAATACTTAAATAAATGAAGGCTGTAGGTTTAATTTAATGGTGTGTATATGTGGATAATATTTTTTCTCCATGATATAGTTTTTCTAATAATCCCTTTGTTTTTGTGTTTGTTTAGAAATTTCACAGTAACACATAAAGTTGTGTCTAGTTTACCATCTGGTCAAGAGACAAACAAATGCCAATAACACTATGGTAATGAAGGTACCATATGACCTCTAACCTGGATATACATCTGAAAATGCTGAAGAGATGCTTGAAGACAAGCAATATTGAAGAGAGGCAGACCATTCCACCACCCTTCTTGTGTTCTTTTGTGACTTATCTCCCCATTTATTCATAACTTTTACAATGTAAATGGCTTCTATAACCTCATGTCTCTTTTCCTAGTGATTGTCAAAATGGTGACAGAGGAGCCAGAACAGTCACTCCTCCAGCACATTCTCCAAAATTAGAAAAAATATTTGTTTTTCAGTAAGTCTCAATATTCAGGCTGTATTTTTTTAGTTTAGTTTGTTATTACATCTGGTAGGTGGGAGAATTGGTTAGAGGAAAATTTAAAACAGTAACTGCCTCTACTGTCTTTCTTAGATTGACTTTCCCAGTAGAAACCCAAATAGTCTTATTTTCATTTGATACGAACCATGTCTACAACATAGTGGATGAGTATTAAACTTTTCTGAACGCCCAGGTTGTCTATGAATGGGTGCCTTAATGCTTGGTTTTGTCCTACACATTTTGCCCATGAGAATCTACAGAAGAGAAAAAAATAATGTATTATAAATATGAACCGCAGATTTCTGTTTGATTCATGTGCAAGAGAGATTTATTTGGAAGGATCTTGATATTTTAGATGATCCTTACTCTGCCCTTTTTTTCTTCCCCAGGCATTAATCATACTATTCAATGTTCAAGAGTAAAACTTTAAAAAGTGTTTCATGATTCTCCTATCTCAGCCTCCAAATACTGAAATTATGGGGCATGAGCCACCGCACCCAGCCAGGTAAGGCTTTTAAATAGATATTCTTGAATGTTGAGCAAGAACAGTTATCATGAACAATATAGATATGAAGGTTAGGTATATTTGGCCACTTAATGAGCAATTCTAGACATTTGTTTGAACTTTAATTTACCGAAACATAAAGTTAGTATAATAATACTTGCCACAGGGCAGTATTGCTAAAAATTATATAGCATTAAAATAACAGAGGAGAGAGATATATCAACACTGTTACTCTAACTAAATTCCCATGGAAAGCAATGATAAAGAGAGAGGGAAAACGTAATCTAATGATATATAGGGGTTCTTGAAGAATAAGTAGATTTAAAAAAAAAGGTGAGTGATATTCTTAAATGAAGTATTTGAAAAAGAGAGCATATTTAGTATCACAACGAACAGAATAGTGACAAGAGAGAAAATTAGCTATTGAAAGTAGTGAGAAACATTTGTTCTACATTATATTTCCAATCTTACAAAGGTTGGCTGATATAACTTTCAAATGAAATAGAAATAAAGCTTAACTTTAAGAATAGAAATGAATAAAGAAAATTCATGGCTAAAGACTGGACTGCTGCTTCAGTTAGATTGGGATACATATTGATCACACTATTTAGTGGGTAAAGGTGCTTCTGCTAATTATTTGGATTTCTCTTCTATAAAATATTATCTACCTCAAATTCTTACCATATGAGATAAAGGACATGCAACAAATAAGAACTGTCCTTGTGTCACTAACTCACCAAATATCACCTATTCTTCTAGACATGTTAAGTAGTAGAGATGCCACATCACTATTAGAAAATCACCAATTTATCATCAAAGGAACAATTCAGTTGAGTTGCTTAATGGATAGTAAAGAAAAAACAAAAAGGACATATGTCATCAATAGTGTTTTAAGGCAGGTGGCTTTGGTTTTAAAATGTTTTTATCATCCATCCAAATTAAATACAAATATATTGGAACATCTAGATAGATATACTACCTATATTCATAAGCATTTAATTTTACATTTATTTTGGAAAATAATTATATATTAGTATAATATATGATTAGTTACAGTTAAAGGAAATAAGTTGCCTATAGTTTAACTTATATTTAAGTAAATTGCCTATAGTTTATAGACACATTTTTATAAGAAAACTTCTTTAAACGATGTTTTGCTAAATTATGTCTGCTTACTTATTTTTGCAGGATTATAGAAATGTATTGAATTTGGAAGATTTAAACTGCATGATTTATAATAGTGAGAGTGATTTGTAAGCAGCAAACAATCATTACTAACATCTCCCTCCCCTCTCTCTTGTGTATGTGTGCACATACACAAACACAAACACACAAGCATACGCACAAAGGGTCATTTTCTTTCGGGGGATCTATTTTTCTAATTACTGTGTCAAAAAATATGCAAACACTTGAAAATAGTTAACATGTACACAACACATACACACACACACACACACACACACACACCTATATACCCTTTCAGTGTCATGCTCAGCTTGATTTTCTACTGACTATCTCAGTTTGCAAATTTTCAGAGCAGCTCTTAACTTGTAGATATTTGTCCAGTAGAATCGTGATTGAGTAATAGCAGAAAAAATTGAAAAAGTATAATACCCTGGAGGACATTATCCAATTTTATATTAAAATTCCTTAAATTTACTGTAGCATTTTTATACCTGTCTCCTCAAATCATTTCGAACTAGTTGCAGCACTTTACTGACTCAATCATTAAATAATGACTTGAATAACATCTTTTCTATATGATTTATCTTTTATATTTGCACAACAGTCATACTTTTCAAACTTCTGAAAATCATTCTTCTTTTTGTGCTTTTGGGTGTGGTGCTAGGAATTAAAAGTAGCAATTTACATATTCTAGGTAAGTGCTCTACCACTGAACTACAACACAGTCCTTTTTATTTTTCATTGTAAGACAGAGTCTTGTTATCTATGTTGACTTCAAACTTACCATACTCCTAAGTCAGCCTTCTGACTGTCTATGATTACAAGTGTGCACCACTGCACCCAACTGAAAAATTATTCTTTAACAGTCATATATTGTCATTATAATAACACAAAAGATCTAAGGTTTTCTGACACTTTTCAATGTAGCTTAAAAATCTATGTAAAGGGAATTTCTTAAGAAGTTTATACAAGTACAAGTAATCAAAAAAGTAAACACTTTGTAGAGTTGAAAAAATACTCTGGTGGCAAAATGGCTTCAATCTTAGTTTTCTTCAAATAACTTAGTGTTAGGAGGGCATCAATTCTGCCAGCCAGATTTCTGCCCCCATTGTCATTTTCTCTCCCTCATACTACACTCAAATTTTTTAAAGTCTAGAATTCATGCATCTCATCTTCTGAAAGGTATCTCAGTTTATTTTCATTATTTTTTATTAAAATGCCACTTTTAAATTTTCTAGATTAGTTAAGAGCATTCTCTAAGTTGCCCTATCTAGAGACAAAGACTTCAGGTACATTTGTTAACTGAAAAAATATTTATAAATTCCATTCTGAATTAAGCCTACTGAGTTTTGCAGATAAATTGGTAAGGAAAATAGAGATAGAACAAGTCCTCTCAAAAAGCACACAGTTATCTCTTTGGTTCTATTTATATTTATGTCTCAGTCAGCATTCTCACTACTATAATCCAAAAGACCTAAGCACACAAATTAGAAGAAAGAAAATGTATCTATTCACAGTTTTTGGAGATTCTGGATTCAGTCTATTTGAGGCCAGGGTCTGAAGCTAAGAGCATGACAAGAATAAGAGAGAAAGTGTAAGGCTCAGATCCTCACATCACAGAAGTTGGAAGCAAGAGAAGGAACACGTGGAGGAGGAAAGATGTATAATCTCCTAAGTCATACTCCCAGGGATGCCTCCTTAGTAACCAAGCCCTGTTTTCAAAATGGCTACCTTGTTTCCATGAGGGCAAAAGGAACATTCTAAATCCATACCATTAAACGCTATCCCCTGCTCCCTAGAACTTTTGGTTACTCAAAATGCAAAATGCATTTCATCTATCTCCATGAGTTCCCACAGCCTTAACATCACTCAACAATTTCAAGGTTCAAAGACTTCTCTACAAATCCGAGTGAACTCTTGGCTATGAGACTCTGTGAAAGAAAATAAAAATAAAAATAAAAAGCAAGTTACATGTATCCAATGTACAATGGCACAGAGTGAACATCTGTATTCTAAAAGGGAAGAATAGGTCCATAGAAAGATGGAATGAAACAAAAAAGCATCAAAATCCCACAGGGCAAACAACCCACTGGCTCCATTTTTGGCATCTGGGGCACATGGTGGTGAGAAGCAATCTCCAAGGAACCTTGGCAGTCTTGGCCCTGTGGTCTGGTTGATTGCAACAGGCAGTATACTGGCTCCTTCAGCCTGGCTCCAGAACTAGCAGATTGCAGCCTTCCCTACCATTGCTCCACACTTCTGGCATTTCTAAATTGCAGGGTTTTTTCTTGCAGCTTTGGCTTCACACTTACAGATTCACAAATTGCCCCATTTGGACCTGCTTGAAGGGATTCTGACCACATGTTGCCTGGCTTCCCAGGCCTTCCTTTGAAATCTGGGGGCAAGACTTTATGACGGCTTTTTCCCAGAAAAGCCAACATTATGTGAGTGCTGAGATGGACTGCCAGCAAGAAAAGTAGTCACTCCCTCTTTAATCATTGCTGCTGGCCCTGCCTCCATTTGACCATGGCTGAGCCTGTCCCTATCACAGGCAATGCTGGGATTGCCTCATCAAAGTTAGAGGGAAGAAACCTGCATACCTTTCTTCAAAATCATCACCATTGTTTCCATGGTAACAAACTGCCCTGACCTCATTCCTTTCTTTTTTATGCAAATATTTAACTGCCTTGACCCCATTACTTTGTTTTTAATCAATGCATTGGACCTCCCTTCAGCCATCTTACTTTCTTTAATTAGCACCATCTCTCTGTGCCCCAAGTTTATACATATCTTTCTGGCCAAAAAGCAAATTTGTAAGTCTTTTTGCTTTTCTTCTCCTCCTGAAATGTGGTGTACAATTCCCTCAATGCAGACATCAATATCCATAATGCAGTTTATATAGTTTGCTGTTTTGAGGTTTTCTCTGCTAGTTTAATTAGTCCATTGGTTTTAAATTTAGCCTCACACAGTTTCAGGACACACAAAAAAAATGTTGATAAGCTTTTTTGCCAGAATGTAATAATGTGTGGCCTCTACTCCGTTTTCCTATGGAATCCTCTTTCCCCTACAAAATCTCCTGAGCATAGTCTCTACCAGTTCCCTTTCAAGCCACATTCTGGCTCTTCTAACTTCATTTCACAAACCAGTTCTAAAGCCATATTCGTGGTGCACACTTGCAATCCCATTACTTGTGAAGCTGAGACAGGAGGATGACAGGCTAATGGACAGCCTCAGCAACATGAGTCTCTCCACTACTTAATGAGATCTTGCTTCAAAATAAACAGTAAAATAGGACTGGACTGAAGGTATAGTTCAGACATAGAATACTCTTGGGTTCAATCCTCAGTACCAAAAACAAATAAACAAACAAAAACCCAGTTCTAAAGACTCACAAAACACATAATCAGATTCAGATATAGCAGCGATTTCACTTATCTGATATCAATTTCTGTCTGGGTCATTATTCACACTGTTATAATCTAAAAGACCTGAATATACAATTTAGAGGAAAAAAATTCACTTGCTCACAGTGGGGCACAGAAAGAATTTTCAAGGAAGGATATATAGTCCCCAAGGCCACAGCCCCAAGGACCTCTTTATAGTAACCAAGCCCACTTATAAAATTGCTACCTTGTTCTGTGATAGCTAGGGGAACATTCTTATTCCAAAAAATTATAATTTTATTAGCTATTAAATTAATGTTTTAGAACTGGACATGGTGGTATATGTTTGTAATACCAGTACTTGGGAGGCTGAAACAGAGGATTGAAGGTTTAAAGTCAGCCTTGGCAGCCAAACTTTGGCAATTTAGCCACAACCAGTTTCAAAATAAAAAATAGAAAAGGCTGGAGGTATAGCTAAGAGGTAGAAAGCCACTAGGTTTAATCTTCAGTATCAAAATATAAATATAAAGTATTTTCATAGAAACACGGCACTAAAATAAAATAGCAAATAATTTATGGTGGGAAAATAATTAAGATAGAAGATCTATCTGAGGTAAGCTTGAGAAGAATATTGTTTTTTTTCAGTTCTGAAAAGACTTGAGCATAGAAAACAATATTGCTGAGAGAGCAGAGAAACCTATTGGAAGTGAAACTTTCTTTCACCCAAAGTATACTGTTGATTATGTCTTCAACACACATACACACACACACACACGTACACGCATGCACGCATGCACACACACATGCACATACACACACTCCTCTTTCCCATAGCATCTTTTAACACAGTCTCATATTTTCTTAGCAGAACACTAACAGAGAAATCCATTGTTTTCACGTAGTCTTGTACTGTGAGAAATGCTGACTCTACTTGGTATGCAAACAAGAGAGTCTCAGCCATATCTAGAACTCTCATCTTGACAGTGATTGCATTGGTTCATGACTAAACTTGGGATATAATTCAATGCAAAACCAAAAGAATCACAGGAAAGCTTGCATCGCTATCACTATCTGTTGTACTACTAGCTATGAAAGAGTAGATTTCTAAAGTCTGTTGAGCAAACATTTTAACTCATAACCATGTTTGATTTCCACATAATTGTTTAATATATTCTTTTTTGATTTTTACTATTTTGGCTCATAACTTTGACCTCCCCCCCCCCTCGCTCTCGTTCTCTTAAGGCATTTTACCATTTTTTTCTTGAAATGGGATCTCACAATGTTGTTGAGTCTCTACATTGGTGAGGCTGTCCTCAAAACTGTAGTCCTCCGATCTCAGTTTCCCAAGTATTGAGATTGCAGGGGTGTGCCATCACATCCAGGTACTTTGCAATCTCTTAACCTGGACAGCAGTACAAATACTATTATTTAGCCCCAAATAAATCATTCTTAAACTAAAAGAAAGACATACTATCTTTTTCTCATCCATAATCCCCAAATGGTTCATAGAGAATAAATTTCAAATTCCTAGCATATATGCAAGGTACTTTATTATCAGACCCAAACTTCCTTTCCAGTTTATACACATACTCTCTCATCTCACAAACTATTTAATCTACATTCAACTCTTGTTAATTCAGTATCCTATTTTGCTGGAAGTAACTGTAATATCACTTGCCCTTTACACACCAGATCATGTCAGCCTGTTGGTAAATAAAAGATGTCAAAGTTCTAGATGCTCAGTGACCAAAGCAAAGTAAATCAGGAAATAAAAACAATTTAAACATAGCAGTAAACTAATATGTATTCTATTCTCATTTTACTGATACTGAAATTGAGTCCAAATCATTAATTTTTTTTTTTAAGATTACAAACCTACTGAGTAGCAGAAGTGGAATCTTAATACAGAGGAATCTCTTTCTAAATCAAAAAGTTTTGTATGAAGCTGTGCATGGTGGCACATGCTTGTAATCCTAGCATTCAGGAGATTGAGACCAGAAGATTGTGGTTCAAGGACAGCCTCAGCTACTTATTGAGGCCCTTTGCAACTCAGTGAGACCTTGTTTTAAAACTAAAAGGACCTGCTGTGCGTGGTGGCTCAAGTTTATAATTCCACACTCTTGGGAGGTAGAGGCAGGAGGGTCGCACTGGTTTGAAGCCAGCCTTGTTGGCTTAAGAGACCCTGTTTCCAAATAAAAAAAATATAGAAAATAGGTCTGGGAGTGTAGCCCAGAGGTAGAAGGGTTTCTAGGAACCCCAGTATCACCAAAAAACAAAAACAAAAACAAAAAAAACTAAAAGGACTAAAATAATAGGGCTGGGGGTGTAACTCCGGGGTTCAATGATGCTGAATTCCATCCCCACTACCACACACACACACACACACACACACACAAAAAGTGTTGTATGTTGCACCATGCAGATTCCCTAAATCTCATATGTATCCCACTGAAACATATTTTATTACATAAACAAAGAACTTTTAAAAATTTTAAAACAGTATCATTATGATATTGTCTATATTCTATAAGATCAAAGAAGGGCTGCAGTTAGATAATTCAAATAGCTGCACATGGCCCCTTTCCTGCAGAATTACTCTTTCTATACATAGACAATATTGGGGAGCTGACACAGCTCATGATGGGCAAGTTAACTCTAGTTGGCATCTCACGTGTCTGGACTCAAACCATCCATTCTTTTGCTCTAGACTCTTATTTCTCTTTTGCTTTAATTTTTGTTTTAAGCTGAAATATATATCAGAATTAAGGAAATAAAAGATCATTGCTATTCAAAGAATGATGCAAAGCAAAATCAGCATCACCTAGAAGCTTTGGAAATGTTCTTATACACTACTGGGGAGTGGACAGTTTAAGTTAGTACAGTCACTGTGGTGATCTGTATCTTCAGAAGACTAGGAATAGAATCCCCATA
The DNA here is from genome assembly GCF_963383645.1 of Muscardinus avellanarius. Classification (NCBI taxonomy): domain Eukaryota; kingdom Metazoa; phylum Chordata; class Mammalia; order Rodentia; family Gliridae; genus Muscardinus; species Muscardinus avellanarius. The sequence goes on along the minus strand of NC_137787.1, from coordinate 88,629,327 downwards.
TGACCTAATTTACCTATACCACTGCACAGCATCTTTCCAAAAGAATTAAAGTCAAAATATTATAGTGATATGTGTATAACCATGTTTATAGCAACACAATTCACATATTAAAAGAGATGGAAACAATGCAGGTGTATTTCAGTATACACACAATAGAATTTTGCCCAGCCATTAAGAAGAAAAAAAGTATGCCATTTGCAAGAAAATATATAGTACTAGAGAATATTATGGTAAATAAGATAGCCAGTATCAGAAAGTCAAGGATTAGATGTTTTCTTCCATTTGTGGAAGCTAGAGAGAAAATAGGAAACAAAAATGAATGTAGATAACTAGTAGAATATGGGATTGGGGAGGGAGATGGGGGAGAGGAAAAAGGATTGAATATATGTATACTTATGATGCACCAATAAAATTTCTACAAAAATATATCTCTAACTATGATACACCAATAAATGTACAAAAGAAAAAAACAATAAAGTTGTGCAACTACCCCCAAAGCATGTTAGACAATTTTTCATACTGACCTATTTATTTTCCCAAAAACACAAGATGAAGATCAAGGGGGAAAAAGGGTAAACAGAATCCTACATCTTCTGAATTAGAATCTGTATTTTAAATCATCAGGTGATTAGCTTGCAGAGTGAAGTTTGTTAAACACTGACTTAGAGATCTGAAGGTGGTCCTAGATATATTTAATGTAGAAGTCCTTCTTCCCTCCAAGTCCTAATACCACTTTCTAATTTATATTATAAGACTATCTTGATTATAACAATCATTTCAGATGAATAATATACTACTTAATGAGTAAAAAATAAAACAGAAGTTAATAAATGTTTCCTTTTCATAAGAGAAACAAGAAAAGTAAAGAGTAAAAATGTCCATATGTATTTAACCCCAGCAGGTTCTCACATTCTCACTCACATAATTGGAAAAACAAAGTAAGAAACTTCTATTTGAACATTGGTACATTGATTTTAAAAAGTTGACCTTAGCTCAGAGGATTTATTTTATTTTTATGTATATATTTAGTTAGTTAGTTAGTTTTGCGGTACTGGGGATGGAACCCAAGGGCATTCTACCTCCAAGCAACATCCTCAGCCCTATTTTTTATTCTTTATTTTGAAACAGGATCTCACTGAGTTGCAAAGGGCCTCACTAAGTAGCTGAGGCTGTCCATGAACCATGATTCTCCTGTCTCAGCCTCCTGAATGCTGAGATTACAAGTGTGCACCACCACACCAGGCAGCTAAGAGAATTTAACCATAGAAATCATGATTTATTTTCTTATTTACTTATTTATTTATTTATTTATTTATTTATTTATTTATTCATGCACTTATTCATTTATTGGTGATGGGGTTTGAACTCAGGGGCCTTGTAAGACCGAGCTGCTTCCTCAGCCCTGTGTTATTTTTTAATTTTGATCCAGCATCCTATTAGGTTGCAGAAGGCCTCGCTGACTTAAAGGTTGGCTCCAAACCTGCCCTGTTTTGTTCTTAGCCTCCCAAGTAGTGAGATTATATGCATGTGCCACCATACCCAGCTCAGTTTTATTTCAGTAGTTTTAATATCACTGTATTTTCAAAGTAGAATGGAAAGTGAATAAAACTTCATTTTATTTTTTACATAAAAATCATATTTTCCCTCACAGAAATTGTGTAAAAAAAAAAACATTCCTGCATGCATTATTTGGGATTAGAACACACTCACTCACAAGGCCATGCGAAATATGTGATGTTTTGGCCCTGCTTGAGAGGCAAGGTGTTGGCGAGGATGAACTTCCCCTTCTCTGCTCCCTCCAACACTGACTTTACATAAACTCTCTTCAAATGTCAGTGTTTTCTAGGACTAAACATACAAAGCATATAGAATTATACTTGTTCTTTAGTGTCTGTAAGTAAAAATATCCTGCAGTTTTCAACTCTTGCTCATTCTAGAGATAAGTATAAAAGTAGCCAACAGCACAAATGTGCTCCACTCAGAGTAGTCTCTGCTTGCTGGAAAACAATATTGCTGCTGAATTGAATCAGCCCTTCAATGTAATCAAAACAGCTAAATTTCTAGAATATTCCATGAGAATAAAATTGCTTTCTAATCTGTGCTGAGATACTACTCAATAAGGCCATTTTCTTATCAAAGTATAAATTTGGGAACAAAATATAGCATTTTAACAGGTACTATGAACATTTTAATTCTGTTAGGGCCAAAATAATGATAAACACGGATAATAGTAATAATCCCTTTCCCCAAAGAGTCCTAGAAATCCTAATTTACTGACTAGTAGCTACTTTCACTAAGTAGAAATACAGTAATTTAATAATCTTACCATAGCAGTTTCCACTAAAGAAAATTAACTAATTCATTATTGCTCATAATTTGCTGAGGCATAGCTGCCATATTTGTAAAATCAGCAGGTTCTGAGAAAAATACAAGTTTTTAAATGAATGTTCAATTTCCCCCTAAACACATAAATGATACAATTACTTAGCTCCCTCTAGTGCCAATTTCTAATATAAACTTAATTATAATAACCATATTCACCATGCAATTTTGAAGCAAATTAAAATTTTACTGGGCCACAATTAACAAGTAAACTTTTAGAGGTTTAGTAGAATTAGTTTGCATTTCAAGCAGAGCAAGATTCAAATGATAACGCTGTGGTAGGTAAGCTCACAACTGCCCAGGTAAAAATAAGGCCATTTCTTTACAAATTTAATTATATATGTTTCAAATAAAAATAAGCCAATATAGAGGTAAAATTATGTTGATCACAGGGATTAAGACTTGCCATTAAATATCTTTATACACTTCAGCTACAGCAATCGCACCATTTGTGATTTGTATTGCTCCCTATTTAAAACAGATTTAAAATCCAACCAGAATGAAGAGTTTGTGTTTCAAAAATGGAAAGAGAATCAAATTTAACTTTCAATTTTAGATAAAAACAAAGCAAGCAGGAAATATGTTTTTTTTTCTAAATCTTAACAACCAAACTTAATAAAATAACTTACTAACAAACACACAAGTTTCTTGAGGATTTGATTTAACCTAAAGCATATCATAGAAAACTTGAATTTTGAAGTAAATGTAACATATGTGACTTTTTTGTGTGTTTTGTATGTGCTGGGGGTTGAACCCATGGGAGTTCCACCTTTGAGCTATACCCTCACTCTTTTGATTTTTTTTAAATTTTGAAACAGGGTCTTGCTAAGTTGCTAAAACTGACCTGGAACATGAGATCGTCCTGTCTCAGCCTCCCAAGTGCTGGGTCTACAAACATGCACCACAACTTCCAGCTCTTATCTGACTTTTATTAGCCACATTGCACTGTGCTGTGTACATTTTTTTTAATGTGACAAAAGATGGAGGAAGAAAACTGATTAAAAATTAAATTTCACTCAATGGGATCTCAGTAAAACAGATTTTAGAGAAACTGAATTTTTGACAATAGTGAGTGTGCATATTCATTTTATAATTTATTTTATAATATAGTATAAATGTTAAGAGGAATAAGAAGGTAGATTTTGGAATTAAGTAACATTTTTGAGAGCCAGGCATGGTGGTACAGGTAATCACAGTACTTGGGAGGCTGAGACAGGAGGATTGCTGGTTCATGGCCAGCCTCAGCTACGTAGTGAGGCCCTCTGAAACTTAATGAGACCCTGTTTCAAAAAGAATAAAAATAGGGCTGGGGATGTAGCTTGGAGGTAGAATTCCCCTGAGTTCAATCACCAGTACCACACATACACAAAAGATTAAAATGATATGTCTTTGAGCAACAAAACTGCTCTTTTCAAAGGCAGATATGGCTTCCAAATAACAGGGTCGTTAAGAAAATTAATAATTCGTGTATGGAAAGCATACTACCTAAATATGAAAACAAATTTTTCCATTTGTTGGTAAATAAAAATGCTAATAGAATACAAATGTATAATTGAATTACAGTTGTGGCCATTGAGAACATAAACTGTATTCCTAACTTATTAAACATTTCTAATAATAATTATTTTAAAAATTACCTTATTTTTAGTAGTGTGTACATATAGAAATATATCATTTTGAATCATATAAAGTTGTATATGTACCTATACTATTATAAAAAGTAAGATTATATTTGTTTCAAAGGCATTTAATACTCTATGTAAAAATAGAAAATTGTTTTCAAAAAATTCATGATGTTTTTTGTTAAATAAAATAAATACAAAGTATAAGCTATCTTCTCTAAGTTGAGTGCAAAGATGCTACAAACAAGACTCTGAAATTTGTATATCTGCAATTTGCTGTGAGTTTATAAAATCAAGGAAAAGCACTTAGTAATATTTTAGTAAGCCTATGTGATTATGAGTATAGTCTTTTAACATTTTTTTTTAATTTGGTGGTACTGGGGTTCCTGGAAACCCTTCTACCTCCAGGCAACACTCCCATGCCTATTTTTATATTTTTATTTGGAAACAGGGTCTCTTAAGTTAGCAAGGCTGGCTTCGAACCTGCATGATCCTCCTGTCTCTGCCTCCCAAGAGCGGGATTACAAGTGTGCGCCACCAAGCCTGGCGTGTCTTTTAACATTTTTATTTCTAAGTCTGAACGGGTAAAATTTTAGTAACTAAATATTTTAACCTAATTATATAATTAATATTCTATAATTTCATCTTTCCTCTTCTCTTTTGAGTCAATGAAAGAAATACTTGTAAGTCATCAGATAGGGAATACTTTTCTTCTGACTGGTTAGAAACTAGCATCTAGACTTTTCCATAAGGTCATTAATTTCTTATCTTATTTACTTGTATCTCTAACTCTGTTGATTAATTACCTTGCCCACTGTTCTAATTGACCCCTTCTTTTATACCTGAATAGATTTTAGGGACTATCAAAAGTGAACCGGGTATACATTTTAAGGAACATCTTCTCTTCTTTAGAAATGTAAGCTATATTTATTTCCAGTGGAAAATATCATTCTCTATGCTTCTGAGAAATTTAAATGACTTTTAAAAAAGAAAGGTCAGCCTTCTGTAGTATCATGCATACGGAGAAGGTATAGATTCCAAGGAGGTGGGAGGGGGAGAGGTTGGCTTAGAAAAATAAACCAATTCTTTCACCCAAGATGATATCTTATTATCTTATTATCTTGGATATTTATCCATCAGAAGCTTCAAATCACTGTAACATTTGATATTGAAAATAAAGACAAGATGAAGAATCACAAAGAAAGAAGAAGGCCATGCAACTTTGCAGGTGACATTAGCAGAGTTAAGTAGTGGGAGTATAAATTCCATGAGAGTGTGCACTAAACTACTTTGATGGATTCTTTCCCTCAGCAGAAAGTCAGGTAATCCTAGCCTATTGGTAGACTAGAGGTCAATAGCTATTGAGATGACTAAAATAATCAGAATTATCACTTAACTAAGTTCTAGGGTTTTTTTCTTGTTCCAATCATCTTGTTTATAAGATATGGGTTTTTACCACATTCAGAACCTTTTAAAGTTAATTTCATATATGGAAAGGATGGTTAGAATTATCCTAATCATAAAGTCACAGCTCAGAAAACAAATTCACTCACTGAATATTTAAAGAGAAAACAATTCATTTTCTGGAATAGTGAAAATGAAATTTACCTCAGATTTTTACTTTTTATTTTTTACTGAGATCTCTATTATTACAAAGAATCAAGAAAGATGCATGCAAGTTAGAATCGTGTTTTTATTTTATTTTATTTTATTATTTATTTAATTTTTGGTGGTACTGGGGTTCCTGGAAGCCCTTCTACCTCCGGGCTACACTCTCAGACCTATTTTTACATTTTATTTGGAAACAGGGTCTCCTAAGCCAGCAACACGCGGCTAGCTTCGAACCTGCGCGATCCTCCTGTCTCTGCCTCCCAAGCGCGAGGATTACAAGCGTGCGCCACCACGCCTGGCAGAATCGTGTTTTTAAATCATAGTGATGTATTCCATTTTGAAAGTTTTTCTCTTATCACAAGGTCTTGCTGACAGACAAAAATTTGAATGAACAATATTATCAACCAATATTATGGTTGGTTTAAGGCTAATAGAATGACCACACTAAAAGAAGCAGCCAATTTTTGCTTTATCTTCTAAGGACTTTTTTATTACCTCACTTAGTTCTCCCAATAACCTTTGATTGAGTTATTATTGTGTTATGAGGTACAAGTAAGGTAAAGGTAAAAATATGAGAATTGCCTGATCTGGGCTTTGAGGCTCCAGAAACAGGCACTTATCTGGATGAATAGCATTCTAAATATGGTATAAAATCTATGGCTCGTAATACAATAATAACAAAAATGTACGTCTTTTGCAATTATGTTTTCAAAACCATATTATTCAGCCAGGTGTGGTGGTGCACGCTTGTAATCCCAGCACTTGGGAGGCTGAGACAGGAGGATCTCACAGGTTCGAAGCCAGCCTCAGCTACTTAGTGAGGCACTCAGCAGCTTAGAGAGACCCTTTTTCCAAGTAAAATATGAAAAAGAAAATAGATCTGGGAGTATAGCCTAGAGGTAGAAAGGCCCAGGGTTCCACCCCCAGCACCACTAAAAAAAAAAAAAAAAAAAAAAAAAAAGGTATTATTTTATCTCATTCAATCCTCACAACTACGGTCATTAGGCATTTTATCTTCTACTTTTAAAAAAATGAGAATCCAAGCAGGGTTTACAAGCATGACCCATGCCTGTAATCTTAGTACTTGGGAGGCTGAGACAGGAAGATCACAGGGACAAAGTCAGCTACATAGCAAGGCTCTCGGCAACTTAGTGGCACACTATTTCCAAATAAAAAAATAAAGCTAATTCTAGGGCTTTTCTAAATGATACTCCTAATGTCCAAGGAGCAGCAGCAATTATCTCAGTGTTGTACCTCATAACCTATGTGTTTTTACCCATACTACAATAGTATGGGTAAAATTTATACTTGCAATCATAAAGTTTTGCGCTTTTTTTTTTTTTTTACATGTTTTCTCACTATGTTGCCCAAACTTCTGATCTCCAGCAACTCTCCTCCCTCATCCTCCCGGGTAGCTGAGACTACAGGTAGGCACCACTGTGGCCAGCTCACATTGTGCAGTGCTGAGTTCTATTAAAGGGTTATCACTTTGAAATCCAGAAAAGACTACGTTTAAATAAACCTTCAAATAAGAATGTTTAAGGTTTAAATTTTACTCAAAGCCCATAAAGTAAAATGTCTTTAACATGATTACTTTTATCTGCTTGTAAGTATACCCTTTTCGAAAAGTGTCTCCAAAGCAAGATAAAACAAAGTTTCTCCTGAATCTATAATGCTATGTACTTCTATTATTCCATAAAGCAACAGCAAAAATGAGTTGTTTTCTATAATCCTTTCTATATAGTATAAAAGTTAAACCAGGTAATGAAACAATAATCTTATTATTAGGAACTAATTGCATTTCCTATGTTTCCAATGAACTTGAGCTAATGAATTGATAAATATTGAACCTTAGTTATTTTATGTCTAAATTATATCCATAATTTCTAAAATGTATAATATCTTTTCAATATAGCACTAACACCTGCTGCTAAGTACAAAAATGATTAGCCACAAACCAACCTACTATAGAATATCAAAATGCATTTACCCAATGAAGAACTAATGGGAATTATGCAGATTATATTTCCTTCCCTGCTGAAGGCAACCAAGCTTCACATCAATAGCAAAATGAAAATATAACTCAAATATGAAACAATATATACATAGAGACGTAACTAAATCCATTTCTGATTATTTTTAGACATGTTTCCTTTTCATATGTAATTATTCGGTAACAAAGAACTGACATAAAGGTTTATAGCATTTGTTAGCGACCTGAATACCTAAATATTAATCAACTAAGAATATTATTCTGATATTTCATACCAAAACACATGTTCAGGAATATAATGTAGATTGTGCATGCTAACAAAAACCAATTTTTTACGATACCTTATCATAATTAGATTTATTCTGTAACTTTCTGCTGATAGCATAGAACAGGCAAGAGTAGGGAAGTAATATACTTGGTTGATCAACTTTGAGAAGTAAAATGAATTATCTAAATCTACTCTAAAATTACTTCTGTAGAATTTGCGTGCTTGAACAATTCATGGTAAAGGTAATGTTTTAGTAGCCACTTGTATAAAGCTAGGATGTGTTTCTTCTGCAGAAAATGAGGAATACAGAGCTGGTACATCATCATTTTCTTCTAGATGAGTACCACTGGATTATATGTACTAAGGTATCGTTTTGCACTCTGAGTGACAAAAAGAAAAAAGAAAACACAGAGGCATCTTTTGAAAGTGAAGATATTCAGCATGTATTTAAATGTACTTATCTTATATGTGTTTCTGTTGCTGAAGCTTCAGGACATATTTGCAGATTTTAAAACTACCACCTAATCATTTTGATGAAAAACAGCAATGGTTGTACATTGCACAAATCATAAAGTCCTTTGCACAAACTCTGGAATATGTCTGGTCTAAAGAATCTTTCTTTAAGCAACAGCAGGGCTAAACAGATGGGACATGCCATAATGTAAAATGTCTATAGTTTAGATGCTTTTGGGAGAAGCTGGTAAAATTATATCCAGAAAAAATACTAAGATTTAATCTCATTGAGTATAATTATATTCATTTGCACAATAGTAGGAAGAAAATCTTAACTGTACTCTATCAATAAATGTAAAAGGATTGTAATATCAAACCACTTAGCAGAGCACACCTCTCTTTTCATAAAGTAAAATAATAAAAATAAATGGATATAGTGAAAAGCATTGTTTTTAAAATCAGAAAGACTGAGGACATAGAGATTTGAGCAATGCCTTTGGAAAATGATAAATAATTGTTCATTCATTGTTTGATAGTTATTGTAATGTCTTTGTCTGTACTATATTGAATCATTTTCTGTTTATTTTTACACTAGTATTCTCCACATTTATTATAAGAATTTGCCTGACCAATTGTATCTATATAAAGAGTTTGGAAATCTAAAAATTAACCAGTTTTAAGTCACCAATCTTGAAATTTACAGTTGAGCAGTAAACTTGAAAGTATACTGTGAAGTTCAATTGAATCTCACTAAACACTGAAATAATTCATTTGATTGTGAACCATCCATTCCAGTAATAGAAAGTTTTACACTCATTGTACAGGGCAAGTTAGATCATTTAAATGCATTCTTAATAATAAAGGCTGACTTTTAACTAGTTTCTACAAACCAACATATTGAATATCAATTGCTGTATCGGTTTATCAACCATTCGATTTAAATCCTTAAGTAAAAAGTATTCTTTGGTTCAAGCCATATCACTGAGGACGAATCAACCAGATGGCCCTGATGCCGATTAGGCAAATACTAAACTACTTACTGGAATGAGTCAACTGCAGGGCTGATTAATTGATTTAGTCACAGATTCAAAACTTTTGCTTCTTATCCCATTAAAAGTAGCACTAATGAGCGGTGGCTTTGACCTTCCAGTGAGAAGCCACAAGTTCCACAACCCTTCAATATTTACCACCCAAATTTAATCTTTTTAATGGACACCTTAAAAGGAATTTGATAGAAAATACTAAGAGCTGCTCAAATGCTAAAACACTTAGGGAGGCTTTTGATTAATGTTGCATGATTAATCAATTGATTAATATAGTTTTCAATACAGATGTTAGGACACTGTCTACTTTAATCAACCATTCTGAAAATAGTGAAGATAAATGCCATACTTTTATGTCTGCTAGGAAAAAAACTCCGTTCTTTAAAGGTTGTTAATTATGACATAAGCCTTATTTACCACACGCAAATTTTATCTAATGTTGACATTTTTATACATAGGAACCATTAATGAGATAAGTGGGATCCTTTTGGCAAAGCCATATTTTAATCACTTTAAAAATAATTTATTTAACCAACTTATGGACCTTTTTTCCTTAATGAGAAATTATTTTAGAATAATGTTGCAAAATGCATTGAAATCTTCAAGTTTTTATTGTTATTTTCCAAGACTATTTGTAATTTGTGATGGAGCTTTCCACCATACTAAAACTGAAATCTTCATTCCAGTCAAAAATAATCACCCTGTAATTACCGTGACAAACTGCCCAAGCTGTATCATCGTGGCTATTTCAACTAATGATATTGTATTAGAATGCCTAGCAATAGACTTCAAATGGAAAATATAATTATGTGCATTAGTTTGTCTAAGCATTTATAAGATCACATATCCATCAGATTTCAGGTCTCATAAAGAAAACCATACATCACTGTCACTGTGAGTTTTGTTATTGAAAGCGCAGGCCTTTACCAACTGAGTTTAAGATGGGTATCTTAAATTTCACTTGTTTTGTGGATCACTAAAATCCCTGTAAGTTAAACCAACATAATTGAGAAAAGCTTTTCCTCTAGTTATGGAGGAACTCTGCATCAAAGACCACTTCACATTTTGACCAAATAGAAGATCAGCCATCCTGAGATAGCTTAATCTCATTTTTTCATACCTACTAAATCGGTGAGAGTCTAATTTGGCATAAAAACCTCATAGAATAGCTTTTGGGCAATGTATCAAATTAAAGGTTCCATGCAGTTGACTTCAGTGGTCTGAAAGAAATTAGGAGGAAAATAAAAAATACAAAAACTTACATAAGTTGAACATGTAAGTAGGGAAAGAAGTTCTTTGAAAAATGCCTTATTAATTCTAAAGATATTTATGATTAATGATAGCTTTTAATGAAAATATCGATAATGAAGTCACTGGGCTAGAAATATAAAAAGCTCTGACTCTGCATACATCAAACTCTAGAATTTGGGGAAATTCACTCAGTTTCTTTGTCTCCCCATATTATCAACTGTAAAATGAAGGAGTGAATAAATTTCTTGATGCTTTCAAGTTTTATTTTGCTTTAATGATAGGAATCAAGACCCTCATTTGAAAAAATTGTTGCTATATTATTTCAAAAGAAGCTATGCTTTGGAAAGTGAACACAATTTTTGAGTAAATATAGTTGGTCACAGAAAATCTATCAACAGGTATATAAGATTCTACTCCTACAAACAATAATTAAGTTACAAAATATTATACTTTCATGAGTTCAAATTAGAACACTTTAACTGTTTATGCTCTGCATTCATTGCTTGGAGGTATAATAATGTGTGTGATTTCCTTCTGAACTGTCACCTGTGCATAATGCTAAAAATGTGTTTAGATTTATTCTAACATCTCTAAATTAGTCTTCTAGATCTGAAATAAAAAAATTCACCATGTTAACCTAGCATAATTTGGTAGGTGGGTTTCTCAGGAGAAGCACTGTTAAAATTTTGAACCAGATGATTCTTGGCTGTGAGAGCCGACCTGCATATTGTATGGCCTTAGTTTGTCTTTAGTCTAGACCATAAATTCCCAGATTTATTAGCTTACTGCCCCTGTTACAGAAAAAAAAATTACTCACTGACCCCTGGGTACTTCCACTGTCTCCTTATTTTTATTCAACACCACCCAACTGCACCTGAGGTTAATAGCATCTTTCCTGGATCTTCCAGCTTCTCCTGGGGTGCATGTTCCTGACTTTGAAAACCTATGAAACTCCGACACACAGGTTCCAAAAGCAGACAATACCAACTCCCAGAGAGTACTAGAACAAAATAGAGATACAAAAAAAAAAAAAAACACATAAATTTGTACTCAAGTGCATCTTTCTGCTTATCCTTTTTTATAAATAATAATCAAAGTTACCTTTATCTATCTTATGGGTAATTTTCTTTATTATAGTTTTATTGGTGCATTTTAGACTCACATCACAATGTAATAATGTAATAATGACATACATGCACAAAGCAATGGGTGAGCTTTCCCCTGTTTCCCTCATCACGCCCCCTTCCAGATACATGATATTATGTTAAGTGAGATTAGCTGGTCACAGAAAGTGATGGGTCATATGTTTTCTCTGTTATGGGGAAGATGCTTCAGATAATGGATGAGAAACACCTGTGGAGTAAGAGAGGGTGTTCTAGGGGAAATTGGGCTTGGGGTTAATGAAAGACTCACTTCCAGTGACATTATGAGATTATCTTAAGAATATCAGTGTCAATCTGCTTATTCATTAATGAAGGTATACTTCTGAGGGAGGGGTGCTGAGTAATTTTTTTCTTAAAAGGGGGCAGTAGGCCAAGTAAGTTTGCAAACCTCACCTCAATTTCTAGTCATAAAGATAAAATAAAATGCTTCCAGACAATGGAACATGTCCCCTGAAGAGCAAGGTCACATCTGGTTGACAATCATCATCTTCAGCATGAGCAACTAGTGAAAAACTTCTCTTGAATATGGAAAAGTAGAATGCTCAAAAGTCATACACATATGAATTTTTAAATAATCCCATGATCATTTATTGATTTTGCTTTGCCATTTTCTAATAAAAGGATGTGAAAAGATTTAAGTAATGCAACACTTTCAGCACGTGTGCACGTGTGTGTGCATGTGTTTTCTGTTGCTAGATCTGCTGATGCTTTTTAACTCCTGCTTCAGAAAAATTTGAAGAAATGATTACTTAACACAACTTAAATATAACTTGTCAGAGTCAAGAAAGAAAAAATCAGAGTCAAAAAATCCAGGAAAACATTTAATAAAGATTTGTTCTAGCCATGACAAAAACAGGTTATGTGCTTTGTGCCTTTGTTTTCATTTTTATAGTCAATTGAATATCATGATTACTCAGCTCAGTTAGTTAAAGGACCTCATGCTCTCATGCAGGCTTATGATAATAACCTTCAGTCATCATCAACAAACTACGTACTTATGTTTCACATGGTTTATATAGATATATCTTCTTCACAGACTAAGAGTAATTTCTATTTTATAGATCAGAAAAATTGAGGATTAAAAATGTCAATACTTCAGTTAAGTGTTGGAATTCATATTCAAATCTAAGGTTTTCAGCTCAATAATCTATGATTCTTATCCATGATCCTCACCTAGAAGATTTTGTTAATTTCTGCCATTATTTTATAAAATATTATGTTTATTCAGTATATGACAATTGGCCAGCTGACTTCATGTCAAAAAACAAGAAATAAATGACTTTATGATCCAGATTCTCATATATAATCTTCTAAGTAGAAAAAAACATAAAAGGTACTCAAATCTTTTTTTGTTTCTACTCTTTTTTTTTTTTTTTAATTGGTGGTACTGGGGGTGTGGAACCCAGGGGATTTCCACCTCTGGGCTATACTCCCAGACCTATTTTATACTTTATTTGAAAACAGGGTCTCACTAAGTTGCTGAGAGCCTCACTAAATAGCTGAAGCTGGCTTTGAACCTGCGCGATCCTCCTGTCTCAGCCTCCCAAACGTGGGGATTACAAGCGTGCACCACCATGCCCAGCCTCGTTTCTACTCTTGAAGCCCTTAGTCTACCAGTACATGATCCATAAAGCTATTTGTTAACCCTCAAATTGCAGAATGTAGTTTGTGTGTGTGTGTGTGTGTGTGTGTGTGTGTGTGTGTGTGTATGGTAAGGATTTAACCCAGGTATATTCTACTTCTGAGTTACACCCTCAGCCCTATTAATTAATTAATTTGTTTATTTATTTATTATTTTGAAACAGGATCTTACTAAGGTCAAAGGTCCTCACCAATTTGCTGAGGCTATCCTAGAACCTGAAATTTTCCTGTCTCAGTTTCTCAAGTATTGGAATTACAAGCATGCACCACCATGCCCAGATCCAGAATTTGATTTTACCCTAAGGTATTTTCCAGAAGCTTTATTTTTGCCATTATATTCTTTTTTTCTTAGTAGTAAATGTCACTATTCTTTTAACTGTCTCATGCTAGAGTAGCATTAAGTAAAGCCTAACAAAATTCAGTGTACATTGTGTTATTTCCATGTTTTGGCGCTGTATACATTTGTCTATGCTTTCAACTCAAAAGTTGAACAATATTGCTTGCTGTATTTTGGTGCCAGCATAGATTTAAGCCATCCAAACAAGACTGTGTATTTGAACTGACAGAGAGTAAATGATTTGCATCTGGCATAACTGATGGTGGTGTCAAAACCTTGGAAGATAATTCATTGGTAAACATATTCCTCTGGATGCCTAGCCACACATGCCCAATTTCCTATCAAGGGATGGAGCCAGATCCTTGCCAGAACAATGCAAAATATTTTCTACAGATAATTCAAGAGATTATTCTGCTCTGACAGAAAACAAGGGGGAGGGGATGTGGTAGAGTTTTCCTCATTGATGAGACAAGATGATTTTTCAATGTTTATTGCAGAAATTAAATTTCATGCAAAAATGCTTCTCTGACAACTATGTAGTTGATGAACTAGTAAGAATAATCACAAACAGCAGCCTAAAAAATGGTTTAATCTATAATTTCAAGATGTAATTGGTAAAATACATATGAGTTTAAATAAGGCCAAGGCCAAAATGATAACAAAAAATAATAATAGAATTTTGAATCCTTAAAAAGTATGTGTGAATTACCAAGTTCCCGTGAAAGAAATAGCAGTAAATAGGTACTTTGCTTAATTCATAACTTTGCTTAATTAATAAGATTACAGGTTATCAATAGTTTTACACTAGTAGTCTTTTGAGATATGTAGGCTCAATGAACATGTTTTAATATTTCTGTTCCAATTATTGAGGAATAAATATATATACACAAGATGATGTATGCAAATGGTATTGTGTTCAAGTGATCTTAGAACTGGGTTGAATTAAACATGCTTTTGAAGAATAAATGCATTAATGCCATATAGAAGGAGTCAGCTTCAAAATAATTTAAATTGAACACATCACTCTTGGATCTTGTGGGTCAACTTGAAAGAAATATTGAACCCTACTCTGTGTCAGACTTTGTGCTAAGTATTAAGAGATATAAATATGACTGGAAGATAGACATGAGATGATTTCTATCTCATAATAAAAGGAAAATATATAAAAAATCCACTTTTTAAAAATCATTTACAGTGAGCCTGGTGGGGTGGTGCATGCCTATAATCACAGTACTTGTGTGACTGAGACAGAAAGATCACAGGTTCAAGGCCAGCCTTAAAAACTTAGTGAGACCCTCAGTATTTTAGGGAGACACTGTTTCAAAATTTTAAAGACAATGGGTGTGTACCTTAGAGGTAGAACACCCATGGTTCAATCTCCTGCACCTTCAAAAATATGATAAAAGAAAACATTCCATCTTCTCTCTCTCTCTCTCTCTCTCTCTCTCTCTCTCTCTCTCTCTCTCTCTCTCACACACACACACACACACACACACACTCTCACACACATCAGAGGGATATAGTGTAGTAACTTGAAAAAAGTTACTGAGGTTGTGAATATAGGACAGTTTTTATACAGATATATTATCCTTCATCTTGCCCAACCAATAATCTTCTGATGTAGCTGTGAGTCCACCCATTAACTCAGTGAAGGCCCCATCTTTATGATTATGAGGTTTATGATTATGGGGATGTATTGCTCCACCCAAAAGCCTTCTTCCTGCCTTGATGCAGGTGTAGGCCTAGGTCTTTGTTATGACTGGAATAATTAACAAAGTCAGTGGTCATGCAGTATCTGCCCCCTTGACAGAGGCCTGTACCCTCTTCCAGCATTCTTGGAGAATTTTAACCTATCTACTAGAAGTTATTTATTATGTAAACCTGTCTTTTTAAAATATGAAGGCCCTAGGTCCCAACTCTTCTGTATACTTGCTAATTACTTTAAGTGAGGAAACTCTGCATTATAACAAGCTGCCTGAGTTCCTAAAAGCAATCAGGCCCAACTACGTTTTATATTTTGGGAGTTAATACATTTTGAAGCCATTTCCTAATACCAACATATTAATACCAAAGCTATTTTCAATATCAGCACAGCAGGGAACTCAGCCTGACTTTTTGTACACAATCTTTCCTGTGTCTCTCTCTGTGTGGCCTTTCTTCTCCCAAGGATGGGTCGGGATTCCTGTGACTTCAAAAGCTTCAGGTGAGAAAGAAAGATGTAAGCAAGTCATCCTTCTAGGATACATGGTTCCTCTGGGAGAGAAGAATTCTACATTCTTTTATCTTTTATCTATTATTTTATTATAAAATAGCAAGTAAGGATAGATGTAGGAGATGTAGAAGGAGAAAGAAAATTCAAAAATTCCTTTTATTTGGCAACTTTCACTTCAGAATCATCAAAAAGCAACCACTTCCCCTCATATTCCTCTAAGCTTTGCACTATATAGGCAATTTTGTTCTCAAATCCCCTAATGTTAATGCCTGTTTGGTCACTAGATTCCTTGTTTTTATCAGATTCATGGGTTCCATTAATATTGTTAATATCAGAATTTTTATTTTCACCAAATACTCTACTGGCAATCTCATCAGAATTAGATATTTTGTATAGCTCATAATCTGCTTTGCCCTTTTGTTCTCCCAGAAGTCTAAAAGCTTCTACATTCTTTTTGTTCAAAACTTTATCTTATCTGTTTTGTGGGTGGGGGAGGAAATAGAAGCTAGAGAAACAAGGGTAGGTCAGTGAATGCATCTTGCTTCTGTGGTCTTTCCAATCTCTTTTAGCTGATGCCCTCAGGCACAATGCTTGGGGTATCATGTTCTGTGCCCCAACAATTCCCATCTGGCCAATGTATGAGAAGAACTGATGTAAACCACACTGGATGATGGCCTGTAAAACTCTCACAAGTGAGCCGGGCGTGGTGGCACACTTTTGTAATCCCAGCATTTCGGAGGCTGAGACCAGAGGATCGCAGTTTGCAGACAGCCTCAGATACTTAGTGAGGCCCTCTGCAACTTAGTGAGACCCTGTTTCAAAATAAAAGAATAAAAAATAGGGCAGGGGCTGTAGCTCGCAGGTCATGTCCCTGGGTTCCATTCCCAAACCTGCAAAAAAAAAGAAAAATCTCTCCCAAGTGTGATTCCCACTTCTGACTCCTTCAAAGGTGACCTTGGAAGGCTGGTGTTAAAGCAGAGGAGGTGCAACTTGAGAGAAATTGCAGAGTCGCCCGCATACCTCACAAACACATGCTTTCATCAATGTTGCTTTCATAATGCTGGGAAAACACAGCATATTTGGTATTTTAAGGAGATTATTTTAAGCAAATGTTATAAGAATATTTATTTATTTATTTCTACAAAATAAACAACTAAGCAAATTGGATATGTATTTTTATGATTGCATGGCTATACACAACCAATCTGGGCATTGCTCTCTGATGACCTCCTGAGATCTTCTGGGAGCTCTAAGGAGAGAAACTAGTGGTGAGTGTGAGCTAATGACAGACTCATTGTTAGGCTTACTAATTTTATGCAAGTACAGCTTTTTACTCAGAGCACCTGAGCACATCTTTCAGCATGCAGTCCTTGCCTTCTAGGTGGCCCTCCAGAGTAGGCATGGCTAGGTTGTCAGTGAGGAAAGGGAATGTCAGAGCAGTAGGAGCTCTCAAGACTGACCTCAGGTCCACGGCTGGCTCCTTAGGAACAGTTTCTCTTCTGCTTGTTTTCACCCTGCCTTTGAGCGATGTAAACAAAGCCACTGTGTGTTTAACACACACACACACACACACACACACACACACACATGCAGTAGTCTCACAACCATTCTTTCTTTTAGTGTCTTAAGTGGTTTTCTAAGTGCACTTTTATAGTTTTTTCTGTAGATAAATAAGAGATGTTTAAAAAAAATACTGGCTCCAAAACTCTATCTTCTTTTTTTTTTTTTAACTAAGAAGACAAAGAAAGCATTTAAATGCTAATGCAGAGACTTTGCAGAAACTGAGGAAGCAGTGAAAGGAGGAGTCTGCCCTTAATCCCAGAAGTGGGAAAGTTTGTATCTTAATTTGCCAAATTCCACAGCACTCTCCCCTCAGTCTCCAGCATCATCTGAGGGGCCAGCCCTGAGAAGGATAAGGGAAATACAGAGAGCTCTGGCCATCCAGCATGTGGAAGGCTAGGCACCTGGGAGCTTTGAGGGAGGGAGAGAAATGCTGTCTAAGGTCAATGAACAAAGTAAGTGCTGAAGACAATGGGCTGCTTCAAAAATAATGTGCACTGTGGAGCCATTCATCTGGGCTAGATACCTATTTATATTGATTATGAACTACATGCCTACGGTAAATCATTTCTTATATTTCTGTTTTTTCTATCTAAATTGTGGAGGAAAATACTATCAACTTCACAGACTTATAAGAATTAAAGATAATAAATACAAGAAACTTGTGGCCCCTCCTAAGGGAAACATTAAATAAGAACAACTTGACTAGTTATTAAATGAAACCTCTTGAGGCAAGCAGAAGATCCTCTGAAGTAAAAGAGTATGCTGAGCCTTACAGATACTAGCTAGAAAAAACCCAGGTCCTGTGACAATTTCCTATAACTTCCAGTAGCAAGGCTACAAAGCAGTTGAATAAATGTCACTAGACTTAGAGCTAAGAATAATTTTCATAATAAAAATTAGGGAAAGAGTGCCCAGCATGGTGGCGCACGCTTGTAATCCCAGCGCTTGGGAGGTGGAGACAGGAGGATTGCGCAGGTTCAAAGCCAGCCGCGCTGGGGTAAGAGACCCTGTTTCCAAATGTGTGTGTGTGTGTGTGTGTGTGTGTGTGTGTGTGTGTGTGTGTGTATGTATATATATATATATATATATATATATATATATATATATATATATGTCTGGGAGTGTAGCCCAGAGGTAGAAGGGCTTCCAGGAACCCCAGTACCACCAAAAATTAGGGAAAGAAACACAAATGGTTTTCATTGCATTGACATTGGCTGCAGACACGGCTGGGATAATGTAAAGCAGAAAAAGCTCTGGAATAGGAGGAAAGTCTATAAGGAAAAGTAAGTGTGGCTTCTGGCTTGGCGTTGCTGTATGCAGAGTGCACTAGAGCTTGGGGACAGGGAGCACTTGAGTTAAGGTGTTACCACATTCAGGAATGTGAGATGGTCTTTCCTTCTTTTGCCCTGTAACTCTGTACTGATTAACCTCCCCCATGTTTCCACCCCTCTATTTTCTGGCTTTTGTAATTAAATTCAGGACATCTCAGAATTTTTTTTCTCTTATCACAAGCAACTGTTACTTCTTATGCACTCTATATTTGATAGCAGCTTTTTTTTTTTTGTGGTACTGGGAATGGAACCCAGGGGCCTTCTACATTCAGGCTACCCCCACGTCAGACCTATTTTATATTTTTATTTGAAAACAGAGTTTCACTTAAGCTGCTGAGAGCCTCCCTGAGCTGCTGAGGCTGGCTTCGAATCTATAATCCTCCTGTCTCAGCCTCTCAAGTACTGGAATTACAAGTGTGCACCACCATGCCCAGCAGATAGTAGCTTTTTTAAATGAGCAAGAAAGCAATAAAATTACAGTATACGGACATCATCTGTATTACCGTTGTAACTTTTCTCTAACCCTAAATTTTTTTTTTAAATTGAAATTTTGCTAAAATAAAAAGCATAAAAGCCATAGCTACATATGTCTAATAAGCATAATAAATTTGTTTCATATATAATTTTTCAAAATTATTTCTGTGCTAGGTGTTGAACCTAAATCTGGATTTCAGGAAAGACATGAATACAGTTTTAAATATAGCCAGTTATTATGGTTTTAAAATGTTTGGCTTCAAAACGTTCTCCAGAATAAATTGTATCCTTCCCTAATCAGTCTGTGTGTGTGTGTGTGTGTGTGTGTGTGTGTGTGTGTGTGTGTCTGTCTGTCTGTCTGTCTGCCTGTTTCTCCCTCCCTTACCCTAAGGCCCTAAAGCTCTGCCACCAAACCAAGTCATTCCTGCCAGAGGTCAAAGACTGACCTTTGAAATCATGAGCCCTAAAATAAACCTTTCTTTCTTCCTCTAAGTTGTACTGGCCAGGTATTTTGGTCCCAGAGATGAAAGATGATTAAAACACCAGTAGACGTTTACATCAATCTAGCATAAGATGTAGGCATCTTTGCTCTGTAGACTATCTAGAATTTAGGACAGAGCCACCATTCTCCATCTGCAACCTCTAAGAAAAGATGTGTTTTAGAACTCAGACTTTTTCAAAATTTTAGGGAAGAATGACAGAACATCTTACCTGAGGTTTGGGAAACATCTGCTAATGGTAATTGATAATTCTGTAATAATTATGAATGAGGTAAAAAATAGGTTCACATTGGTTTGGGGGTAGATTTTTCTAACCAAGTAAGCACTTACATCAGAATTAAGTTATCACAGTTTATAATTTTTGTAGAAGAAGAAGCAAAACCTAAAAACTAAGTTATGTTTTGTGTCCCCTTTTGACAATTCTGTGTCTTTTGTCTTCTTGGGATTAATTACCATCTCTTTTTCTCTGGTTACTACTTTCTAAATGTGTCACAGGCTTAGTCAAGCTTTTCTTCCTATAATGAGGAAAAACAAATAAACAAAAAGCCAGGTCACCGTATCTCTGTAAAATTAAACATTCATTGAAGATGGTTTGATTTTCCAAGCTACTAAAAAATACATACTTCATGTGCAAATTTTGTTTTTTCTTCTTGTGATTTTTCACCTCCTATATTAAAACAGGGAGGCCAAATGAATCTTTCAATTCGAATAATTTAAAAATTTTTTAGTCCTGCCTTCTTCATAGATAAAATTAATTTAGAAATAACATTATTGAAACCCGGCACTCTTTTTAAAAGAAGAATTCCAGATGTTTTAGTCGCTGCCTATGACATTTCCACAATCAGAATAAATTGTGTTTCCAGAGTAATGTAATTGATAGAAGTGCTGAATAAATCTCTTGCAGTAGAGATGACAAAATTAACATGCTGATGACATTTTAATGTTTCAATATAATCAAGGGGGCATGGATCATGCCTCCACCAGTTCTAATATAATTCTATTCTTTAATCTTTTTCCAAGACAAAACAAAATATAGATAAATTTCAGAAAGTATATGAGTGGAGTGTGCTTTAGTCTTCAGGCAAGCCATTTAGGATGCATCTCAAAAGCTATTTGGGTGCAGCTTTGCCAGTAGATATTTTACCAAAGCAAATGAGTTATATAGAAAAATTCTGGGTTAAGGGCAGATATTTTGTTGTACTTTTTCTAACAGTTGCCGTTGGAGGTTCCGCTACAATTACTGTTTTATATTTTAGGCAGAAAGTTTGCCAACTGAAATAGGAAAATTAGTATATTCTGATGGGATCCAGTGAGCAGCTGCTGTTTACCTACTCTTCCCCAAACATGTAAACAAATAAACAAGGGAATAAGAACATCTTCTTGGACCTAAAATGAGCGAGAGAGAGAGAGAGAGAGAGAGAGAGAGAGAGAGAGAGAGAGAGATGGTAATCACAAATATATAAGTAGTACTGCTTTTTTAAAGAGTATAATAATGAAATATAAAATTTTAAGACCAAATCTCTTCCAGAAAACAAAACAAAACAAAACAAAAACATAGCCTGACTACACACTTAGAGTGAAGATCTGTTTAGTATGTTTACAAAGGAATGTGTTCCTTGTTTGGTAGCATTATAGAGAAGAATGAAAGACACAGTGATAGAGGAATGGTAATGACTATTTATCCTCACATGGAAACAAAACACTGATGACAATTTCAAGTATAGACAGAATGGATGATATAAGAAGTGCTTTTATGAGCACTGTTTATACTCATGACAAACCAGAAAAGAATGCTTATTGCTAAATTTTACTTTGTAAGAGTATATTTGATTGTAAATCTCTTTTTTTCAAGAAGAATCTCATTCTGAGACATAACATGTTAAATCGGTAAGGGGCCTAATGGTTGGCCTTGATAGTTTTTCCAAGAATGTAATAGTAAATCTACAATGGCAAATTTGTCATAATGTGGGGCAGATAACATTCTCCTTATTATTTGGGAATATTATTTTCCCAAAATAACTTTCTACTTTGTCACCTCCAACAGCCTGGTCTTTCTAAACAGAAATTTAAATGCATAATATCTTTAAATGCTTGCCACCTTTCCAACCTCTATTTTAGTCTCAGGGAATGACCAGCAAAGTCTCTTGTGCAGTGGCCTCAGCTTTTGCTGAGTGACCTCTCTGTTTTGCATGTGCTCTCTCTGTTAGAATAGTTGCTTTCACCTATATATAAAAGAAATTTATTCAAGCCAGGCGTGGTGGCGCACTCTTGTAATCCCCGCGCTTAGGAGGCAGAGATAGGAGGATCGCGCAGGTTCGAAGCCAGCTGCGCGTGCTGGATTAGGAGACCCTGTTTCCAAATAAAAAGGTAAAAATAGGTCTAGGAGTGTAGCCCGGAGGTAGAAGGGCTTCCAGGAACCCCAGTGATGTTCAGAGATAGAATGTCCCCGAATTCAATCCCCAATACTTAAAAAAAATCTATTAAGATGACTTCAGTGATGAGCAAAAGTGATTATTCTTGCTGTAGTGAGACAGCAAGAACAAGCAGGGCAGCAAGAATGGCTTGAGGGTGTCATTGAGCAGCTGAATCCCCTTTTGCCCATTTTCTTACATATGGCTGTTTTTCCTAGTAGACATTTGGGAGGCTGAGACTAGAGGATAATGGTTTGCAGACAGCCTCAGCTACTTAGTGAGACCTTGTTTCAAAATAAAGAATAAAAAATAGGGCAGTGGGCATAGCTCAAAGTTTGACTGCCCCTGGGTTCCATCCCTAGACTCATGCAAAAAAAAAAAAAGTGTGTTTTTTTGTTGTTGTTTAGCTTTAGCAGGAGAAAGATATGGGGAAGGAGTGAAAGATGGGTAGGAAAAAGAGAAAAAAGGAAGAGAACAGATATAGAACCTGTCTCTATCAAAAGTCCTACCAGTCTCAATAGCTCAGTCTCAATGGTGTATTCTTAGAACAATAAACAATTATTAAGGAAAGATAAAAAAAAAATGTTAGCTAAAGGAAAAGGAGGCATTTGTGAGAACATTCAGGATTCTACTTCTTTCAAAGTTTGTCTCCCAATCCCTCATCTGACAATCTGACACAATAATCCATAGTCAACTGTCAAAATAAGGATTCAAAGACACTAAAACACCGAACCTGGACAGAAGCTCTGGCAGCAGAGTTTGGACTCACACAGTTGTGTGGCTTCTGTCCCAGCGAGAAGGCTTTGATGTATGTATAAATGTCATTCACAGGAATCTCTTCTGATGTCACACCCCAGAGAGGTAAGTAGGCAGTTTGCAATTGTACTATTTACTCTTTTTCTTTGAACACTTTGAAAGAATATACTTATAACCTGATCCTCTCGGTAAAGGATTGAGGAGACCTTCAGAATGTAGAGTTGTTTTGTGGTAAAAACTTAGCACCTGCCAAGGACCACACACACTAAAAGTACTCTAAGTGTTCAGATGCCCTAGCAGATTGATGGCTCTAAAGACTTCAAAAACACTAGAACACGAAGGTCCCTTGGTGAAAGTTTAGTTGAGGGATGTCTTCTTTCCATTTGTGCTTATTGAATTTGAAAAATGCCATAGCTTTCCTTTTCAGGGAAGCTACAGACAAGTGAATTGTTGCAGTAATGAGTTAAAAGAAAAGAGTGAAAATAATTGGAAGTAGAGTTAAGATAAATGTAAACTATCATTTTCAGTTCAACACACTGATGAAGACTAAAAGTATTTTTACTGAAAAATTGTGAGAGAAGAGATTTTTTAAAATAAGATTCATAACCTTAGAATACTCTAAACCACAATGTAATGCAGTTTTGGTCCTGTAATACTTTACTTTCACTAAGAGAAAAAAAATAATTCAAAGCTATCTGAGCTCATTTACTCAGTAATGGTAAAAATGCTCATCTTTCTTTGATTAAAAAGTAAAATACCAATGCATTCCCGCTACTGGTGTCAATTCATGTCAAATTTGTGAAAGGGACAGAACGTCTTATGGTCACTGTCCTTGTTTCTGAAAACACCAAATGTGGTACCAAATCACCCAAGAACTCACTGAGAAAAACCCATCCAGCTTACTAGATTTCTTTCAAAATTTATATCTCCTATGAAATCAAACTTGTGTGCATGAATGTGTGTGTGTGCGTGTGTGTGTGTGTGTGTGTGTGTGTGTGTGTGTGTGTACTACTGGATGACAATATGTGCGTATTATATCTAATTACAAATTAGTTAAAATTAAATAATAATTTTTAAAACTATTATTGAAAGATCTGGGTACTGCTGATAAAATGCCTTAACTCCTCTGATAAAATATCTTAACAAAATGTAGACTTCCTTGGATACCACTCCAAAAGTAACTTTACAATACATATTTTAGAAATATTCCAGAAGACGAGTAGAAAAACTATTTCAGTAGACACATTTCTTAAATTATGATATGTAAATAGTTGTGTACATTGTCTACATGCTAATCCAGTTTACAAAAGCCTCTAATATTGTCGTTCACAGTTCATTCTTATATTCCTTATTCAAGTATATCAAATAGCAAAACGTATTAAATCCTGGGATTCTAATTTAATACTGGTTGCAAGATTTTGGCTAAGTCAGTTAAAATTTTTAATCTCATGTTTTCTGTATAAGTGGGAATGATAATGGCAAGTATGTTTTCATTTATGAGTTAAGTAATAGAGTAAAAAGAGCAAATTAAAATGCAAGCATGCCTACAGGACCAAAGCAGTCACAACACATGTAAAGCCTGATTCATGGTGTCAATCAGGACAAAGATGTTAGACACAAATTGGGAGATTTTGGGAAAGCTCTAAGTGGTAGCCAGCCTTTAAGGTGACCTGCAAGAACCTTTGCTTGCAGTCCTACAGATCACCTCTCAGCACTGTCCTGTGAAGTCACTAGAAGATTGTGTAAATGACATGAGGCTTCTGAGGCAAGTCCATTATTTACACTCTGTCTTGTATCATGTACTTTATTAGATCATTTATTCTGGCAAAATTAGCTTCGCTGTGAGATACACAGATTAGGTTATGGAAAATTATTTGTGGTAAAGTATTTACACTTCTTAACAAAAGCTAGCATCAACTTGTCTGCCACCTGAGTGCACAACCTGGGAAGCAGAGCCTCCCACTCTTGTCAGATCCTTAGAGGACGACACTGTCCTCCAACATCATGAGGGCTTGAGCCTGGCCTACCCATCAAGAACTGTGGAGGGTTTAAGATTTCACTCTACTTAACAGATGAGACATTGACCGGCCTTATTTTCATGGACTCTGGCAGAAGATCCAAGATTCCAGAGTCAAAGACAAAGAAATATATTACAGCAATAACAGTAACTAGGATATATGCATTTTCTTGAACAACTTCTAGCCTTATTTCCCTGCAGGATAATAAACAGAGAGATAGGTGCCCCTTGGACATGAATGATAGCATTAGAAGACAGAAATCCTGCTTGGTGGGAAATCTAAACACTTTCTACTGTACAGCAAAAGTGTCAGTCCTGGGCTAGGGTGAAAGATAAAATAGCTATCCTACAAGGAAGGTCACTAAACAAATATCTTTGAAATAACAGTCC